>NW_027105587.1:170548-171297 GCF_000696795.3 Halyomorpha halys | reverse complement strand
GGGGAATTAAATCATTTTTTAAAAGGGGGTCATAGATGGGCCGAATAGAAGCGAAGATGTCGGAGGATCTATTGGACAACGAGGATGCAAAAGCACTGAAAGCAGCGGTAGTCTGCCGTGTAAAAAGAAGTATCCTTAATCAGATTCAGGCAGATGAAAAGACCTCCTGGAAGGTCATCAAAGAAAGATTAAAGATGGCTTTCGGAGGAGGACGGTGGACCCCAGAGGAGGATATATTCATGATGTTCAGAGAAACGAAAAAAACGAGACAGTCTAATGGTCAGTGTGCCGCAGAACTCCTGGCACGCTATAACAGAATTCAAGACAAATTTAGCGAGATGTTGGAGACGATCCAAGTAAAGGGTCGAATGCAATTCCTATCCACAGTACTGAAGATTCAGTTGGCAAAAGAACTGGGGAAGAAGGAAGGAATGCCGAAAGACCGCTCGTTTGTGGAATGTGCTCAAGATCTTATAGAGACAAGCGCAAGGGAGGTGGAGGCCCGAATGGAAGTAGAAGAGCCGGGGTGGACCCGGATAGAATATCAAAGGCCGAGAAACATGCCTAACCCTTGGAGAAGGAGAGAGCACAGAGATGCTAGAAGAGAGAGAAATATTAACCAGGAACATAGAGCGTCCCAGGCGAGACCCAGAAACAATAGTCGGCGAGAGGACCGCACGTGTCATGGTTGCGGGAAGTTTGGGCATCTAGTGGCGCATTGCCCGCGCACGAGATGTTTTGAATGTGGG
>NW_027105587.1:169685-170498 GCF_000696795.3 Halyomorpha halys | reverse complement strand
ACACGTGTTACATCTTATTTCTTCTTCTCTTTTTTGACATTTGGCTTTCGCCGATACTTAACTGGTGCCGAAACCCGGGAACTTTAGATGCCGGATAAATTTTCAGTCTAAAAGAAAATTTTTTTTTGTTTTCTTTGAATTATGACTAGTAATGGATTAGTGAGAAAAGCAGTTCTGAACCTAGAGAATATGAACCAAAACAACCAACCTTAAGCTGCAGTAAACCAAACTCAAGCTGCAGTCAACCAAGCTTTAGCAGCTGCCAACCAACCTCCGCAGGTGATTTAACCATTACCAGAAGTCTCTTTAGCGCAATTTTTATGCCCCGACGCTAGAATGGATCAAGGTTCGTACGGCAATTGCCTATGACCTGAGAAAGGCGGTATCGGACCTAGAAAAATTTTATCGGGGAGACCGGGGAATTAAATCATTTTTCAAAAGGGGGCGATCGCCTGATGGGGCGAATAGAAGCGAAGATGTCGGAGGATCTATTGGACAACGAGGATGCAAAATCACAGAAAGCAGCGGTAGTCTGCCGTTTGAAAAGATTAAGGATAAATCTGATTCAGGCTAATGAAACGACCTCCTCATCAAAGAAGGATTAAAGAAGGCATTCGGAGGAGGACGGTGGACCCCAGAGGAGGATATATTCATGATGTTCAGAGAAAGGAAAAAACCGAGACAGTCTAATGGTCAGTATGCCGCAGAACTTCTGGCACGCTATAACAGAATTCAAGACAAATTCAGCGAGATGTTGGAGACGATCCAAGTACAGGGTCGAATGCAATTCCTATCCACGGTACTGAAGATTCA
>NW_027105587.1:169265-169635 GCF_000696795.3 Halyomorpha halys | reverse complement strand
TTTTATATTGTTCGCAGAGTATAGCGACGTCGATGTGCTGTTCCCGTACTGTTTGGTAAAGGAGATCTTGTGCAGCTTCGCAATGGTTCAGATTCGGTTGAGGTATTCTCATCTGCGATGTTGTTGGATTTGCTTCATGGTTTTCAGTGTTGTACGGAAAGCTGGACACTTACTACTTCCACTGGGGTGGTCGGGATCTTCTTTTCCCGCACATAATGCGCATGGAGGTTTCTGGTTACAGTCACTAGCTTTATGACCTGCTTTACCACAGTTTTGACATAGGCAGGTCCTATCCTTTCCAACACAATTCCGGGCTATGTGTCCGTACTCCCAGCAACGGAAACACTTTAGAACTTTGAGTCTTTCTCGT
>NW_027105587.1:161858-168845 GCF_000696795.3 Halyomorpha halys | reverse complement strand
AATGCCGAGAGACCGCTCGTTTGTGGAATGTGCTCAAGATCTCATTGAAACAAGTGCTAGAGGTGGTGTCCCAAATGGAAGTAGAGGAGCCAGGGTGGACTCGGATGGAATATCATCGGTCAAGAAACCCTTGGAGAAGAAGAGACCAAATAGATGGTAGAAGAGAGAGAAATAGTAACACGGAAAATAGAAGGAGCCAACTTAAACCCAAAAACAGTGTTCGGCGGGAGGACCGCAAGTGGGTGTGGTAAAACTGGACACCTGGTAGCACAATGTCCCCGCACCCGATGTTCAGGTACAAATGGGTGACCATGATTGACCTCTTCAGTAAGGCTGCAATGGCGCACCGGGTGCAAGATAGGTCTTCACAAGTAGGATTGCCAGCTCTCCGCTTGTGGTTTAAGTTCTATGGAGTTCCCGAACGCATCTCATCGGATGGTGGAAGAGAATTTGACAACTCTTTGATACGAAAGGAAATGAAGGACCTAGATGTGATATGGAACCTCAACACACAAAGTAGAGGAGGCGTAGAGCGGCTTCACGGAACGCTGAGCGATCACCTTCGATTGTACCAGGCAGACCAAGGGCTGGAACCGGACGTGGCAATGCCAAAGGCAATTGCGGCATACAATCATTCGGTGCACTCCGTTACGGGTTTTCGCCGTTTTCGCTGTTTTTGCGGGCTTTGTGGAATCCGGTGAGACTACAAGGGCACGGCGTCGGACGGTGACGAGATAAGCAACATACATGTCACTAGGAAAAAGCTATGGGAAAAAGTCCGGGGAAAATTGGAGAGGGAAAAAAATAGAAGAGTAGCTCGGGAGAATTTAAACCTCACAGATAGGAAGGGAATGATAAAAATTGAGACAATTGTATATAAAAAGTTGGGATCAAACAGGGGTAAGGAGATACAGCGATATGAGGGACCATTCAGGGTGATAATAATAATAGAACATAATGTTGTTTCTATTGAGAGTATTAGAGAACCCAAAAAGCGCAGGACCGTTCATATTGAACAACTTCAAGTTGTGTTATTTTGATTTTCTATGTTCCAAAGAGTCCTAAATGGAAATTCGAGTTTTACCGCCTTAATTGAGTTCCAAAAATTAACTTCCTCAAACACATAAGTACAATATACCAAAACCTCCCTAAAACGTTAAAGGAAAACCGTTTTATTGATCCCTATTTTCTGGACTATTAAAGAGAGCCCAAGCAAAGGTGGTAGCCAATGTTATATTTATCACAAAAGTAGATTTTTAAAAGTGTTATGTATTGTTGTAATATACAATTCACTATTAATAAGTCAAAGATAGTGTTTTCAACTTACCTCTTCTTGTTCAGACCTCTTTCCCCAGCCAGAGGATTGGAGGTCAGACCATGCCCGCTTTCCCCATCCACCAGATTGCAAGTCATACCATGCCCTTTTTCCCCATCCAGCAGATTGGAGATCAGACCATCCTCGCTTTCCCCATCCGGCAGATTGAAGATCAGACCATCCCCGCTTGCCCCAACCAGCAGATTGCAGGTCAGACCATGCCCTCTTTCCCCATCCGGTAGAATGAAGATTGCTCCAAGCTCGTTTCTGGTCATCATCCTTGTTCCAATCGGTGGTGTGGTAGTCATCGGAATTCCGTTTGCCCCAGCCTATTTGGAGATCTCCCCAGGCTCGTTTACCCCAGGATTTGGTGAGGTCTTTCCAGGCTCTCTTCTCCTTGTCCATTATGATTGTGTCTTCGAGCTGGAAACAGAACAATCAAACATTATTTTTATCAATTTTTCTAACATTTAAAGATAAATATACAATGCCATTAATTATAATTACACAAAAAATGAATGAAATAGACCTTTGTTCTTGAATGAATCGAAAATATATTTGTAAATTTACAGATATATTGTGTTCTCTAAAATATTATTGAACAGCTGGAGAACAAAATTACTTACATTACCTGGTGGCTATATCCCCGTATAAGTAATACCCCAATTTGATTACTTTTCTGGTTGCCCCGAGGATATCCCTTTCTTTAAAAAAACTATCCTGGTATTCCCTCTTGAGTCGCTGTCTCCAGTCCTCAGCTTGATTGATTGCCCCAATCCGTGCACCCTCGTTCCTCTTTTTGTAGAAGACATTTGTAGGTTTTACCTCCTATCTTAATCCTCCATTTTCCGTTCCTATTCTTAATCCAATCACCCACCTTCGCTAGCAGGTCACACTCCACAATTACTTTATATTCCCTCGGCATGGTCTTTACGATATGCACGTTTAAGATGCCGTTACTAAATCCCAATGGTTCAAACCTATTTTCGCCTCCACCTCTACCTCACAAGGGCCACCCAGGGTGATTAACCTACACTGACATACCTGAATCCGATGCGATCTCTCTTCACTATACAATTTCTCCACAGCTTCTCGACGCATAATAGTATTAAAACTACCGGTGTCTACAAGACAACTCACTCTCTCTCTCTTTCTCTATTATAGGCAAACCACCGTACTCTACTCTCATACGGTTGATCTCGTGCGGTAGCCTCTCAGTGGGTACGCTCCTCAGAACTCTCCTCGTGTTCTAGCTGCTTCTCCTTTTTGTCTCCTCGTCCTCTTCTTGCATTTCTGGTTATCCTCACGCTCATAGTCGCCTCCTTGAGTTTCTGTCTCTGAGGACTTGGATATTTCCTTGGCTTAACTCATGGATCCCTTCGTCCTTTGAGAGATGAGAGATTCCCATGCTCCGTAATCTCTGTGCATTGACCTCCATCGGTTCAAAAGAAAAAAAAAAATTTTGTTCTCTTTGAACTATGACTAGTAACAGAATAGAGAGAAGAGCAGTTCTAAACCTGGAGAATATGAAACAAAACAACCAACCTCAGTCAAGGAAAACTTTAGCAGCAGGTAACCCACCTCCAGAGCAGATTCAGCAGCTACCAGAAGTCTCTTTAGCGCAATTTCATGCCACGACATTTGAATGGATTAAGGTCCGTACAGCAACCGCCCAGGACCTGAGAAAGGCAGTGTTGGACCTAGAAAAATTCACCGGAGAGACCGGAGAATTAAATCCTTTTTTAAAAGGGAGCGATCGCCTAATGGGGCGAATAGAAGCGAAGAAATCGGAGAATCTATTGGATAACGAGGATGCAAAAGCACTAAAAGCAGCGGTAGTCTGCCGAGTAAAAAACAAGTATCCTAAATAAGATTCAAGCAAATGAAAAGACCTCCTGGAAGGTCATCAAAGAAAGACTAAAGAAGGCTTTCGGAGGAGGACGGTGGACCCCAGAGGAAGATATATTCATGATGATAAGAGAGACGAAAAAACCGAGACAGTCTAGTGGGCAGTATGCTGCAGAACTCCTGCCACGCTATAACAGAATCGCTGATAAACTCAGCGGGATGATGGAGACAATCCAAGTACAGGGTCGGATGCAATTTCTATCCTTGGTACTGAAGATTCAGTTGGCAAAAGAACTGGGGAAGAAGGAAGGAATGCCGAAAGACAGCTCGTTTGTATAATGTGCTCAAGATCTTATAGAAACAAGCGCTAGGGAGGCGGAGGCCCGAATGAAAGTAGAAGAGCCGGAAAGAATATCAATCTATCCGGGGTGGACTCGGATAGAATATCAAAGGCCGAGAAAGATGCCTAACCCTTGGAGAAGGAGTGAGCACAGAGATGGTAGTAGAGAGAAAAATATTAACCAGGCAAATAGAGCCACCCAAGCGAGACCTAGAAACAATGGTTGGCGGAAGGACCGCAAGTGTCATGGTTGCGGGAAAGTTGGGAATATAGTGGCGCATTGCCCGCGCACGAGATGTTTTGAATGTGGGGCTATGGAGTTTAGCCCGACAGTGTCCCTACATGTATCGGCGGAAAGAGCAGAATCAGCCTGAACACATGGAGATAAATGCACAGAGATTACGGAGGAGGAAAATCTCGCGAAGAACGAATGGATCTGCGAGTGAAGCCACAGAATTTTCTGAGACCTCGGAGACAGAAAATGAAGCAGGAGACTCTGGGCGAGAGAATGATCAGCAAGAAAAGAGGACTTGAAGAATAACCGGAGAAACTGCTAGAAGAAGAGGAGAGTTTTGAGTGTGCCCAAAGAGAGGCCATCGCACGTTATAGAACCATCATGTGAAAGGAGTGCACGGCGGTCTGCCTATTATACGAGGGAGGGAAGAGAGGAATAAGCTGTCTGGTGTAAACTGGTAGCTCAAACACCATCGTCTGCCGAGAGGCCCTTGACAGATTGAGTGATGGAGAGAGGAAACTACATTGTATGCAATTGTCAGTTGATCACTCTGGGTGCGCCCAGGAAGGGGAGACAGAAATGGACTTGTGTAACTTGGGTGCTAAGGGAGAGAAAGTAACAATCAATGTAATGGGGAAAATGCCCCGAGACTACCAGATAATCATTGGTTGTGATCTTTTGGAAAATGTGGAAGCAAAAATAAAAAATAGTGGGGGTCATTGGGATATTAGAATTTGAGGGAAGAGGTACAGCTGTCAGAAACTCGTGGATCTCGGTAAAGCGAGAATTGGAGTGATTAGCCAGAGGGAGAATTGGAAAGAGGCAATATTAAACAAATATGATGTTATTTTTTACAAAGAAGGGGGTGTACTAGGAGCTACGGTTTACGGAAGAACGGTGCATGAAATCTCATTGAAGCATGATAGGGTGACGTACGTAAAGGAGAGACGATATCCCCACGAAAACATATTTGGGA
This sequence comes from Halyomorpha halys, assembly GCF_000696795.3. Classification (NCBI taxonomy): domain Eukaryota; kingdom Metazoa; phylum Arthropoda; class Insecta; order Hemiptera; family Pentatomidae; genus Halyomorpha; species Halyomorpha halys. The sequence goes on along the minus strand of NW_027105587.1, from coordinate 164,131 downwards.
AGAAATAGAAAATTTACGGAAGCAATGGATAATTGTGAACAGCACTTCGCCCTATAACAGTCCATTGTGGCCAGTACACAAGAAGAGTACCCCGGGCGAAAATGGGGTAAAGTACCGGATAGTAATCGATTATCGTAAACTCAATGAGAATACGGTCGATGAAAAATATCCTATCCCGAGATTTGAAGATATTCTCGATAGATTAGGCGGTGCGAAGATTTTTAGCACATTGGATCTGAAGGCGGGCTACCACCAAATTAAAATGCACCCCAGGGATCAGCACAAAACCGCATTTACCTTTGAAAGAGGCCACTACGAATTCACCAGAATGCCATTTGGTCTGAAAAACGCACCTGTAACATTCCAGAGACTTATGGACGAATTCTTGCGGGGATTGGACGAAGCAGTTTGTCAGGTGTACATGGACGACCTACTAGTGTTCAGCAAATCAGAGAGTGACCATGTGAAACACTTGAAGAGCGTGTTTCAGAGAATGAGGGAGTTCGGCCTCAAGCTTTCCCGAGAAAAGTCAGCACTAGGGCAAGAGTAGATAAATTTTTTGGGGCATACCATCTCCCGACAAGGTGTGAGACCGGACGTCCAGAAGGTGTCGGCTCTGCAAAGGATGGAGGTACCAACAGATGTGAAGGGGATTCGGCGATTACTAGGAGCATTAAATTACTACCGGAGGTTTGTTCCGGATATGGCAAAGTACCTTGTGCCCCTTAATAATCTGTTAAAGAAAGGAAGCTAGATAGTAGTGATACCAAGAATAACACAAAACATCCGGAAATGCATTGAGCAGCTTCAACAGAAACCAGTTCTCGCATTCCCCGACTTCGAGAAACAGTTTACGCTCACAACAGATGCAAGTGAGTATGCTCTAGGAGCGGTGTTGGCACAGGAAACAAAAGAGGGAAAGGGTCATGTAGCCTATGCCAGTCGGCATCACACTGAAGCGGAAGCCAGATACAGTGCCTTAGAACGGGAACTTGAAGGAATCGTGTGGGCTGTGGAGCATTTCCGGCCCTATGTATTTGGAAGACGCTTTAGGGTCCACACTGATCATAGTAGGAAAATTGAAAGAAAATTGTCATCCGCGCGCATCACCAGAAGGAAGGAGATCCTCAACAAGTATAATATGGACATCACATACAAGCCCGGTAAAAACGATGTTGTTGCTGACTGGCTCTCAAGGGCAATAATGGTCAATGCGATCGATGATAATCAGGGAGAACCATCTGGACATGCTAGACAGTTCTTGAAAGAGTGGACCGGATGCATCGAAGGCCGGAAAAACCCATTATCTATACGTAGGAAATGGAGTGCTGTGTGACAAAATTCGGCGTCGTTGGCGGATGGAACAGATTGGGGTGGACCGGTTGCTTATACGCTGTACGATGATGGCAGAAACTATCCGTGATGTGGAACGTCAAAAGGAGGTGACCCTCGCATATCACCAGGGGAAGACCAGTCATAGAGGGCTGAACGAAAGACTACAGGCATTGCGCCGTCGATACTTCTGGTAGGGTATGAAGCGCACAATTCAAGAAACCATCGGTAGTTGTGATGTGTCAGGCATACATCACAACTACCGATGGTTTCTGCAAAATATGACAGACACCCACCTCAAGCGATCTAGGAGATGCCCACTGCAGAAGCACCACTTAGTGATCTTCAAGCGGATTAGTTTACTTAGAAGAGGTACAAGTGGGTCACAGTGATAGACGTATTTAGCAAAGTAGCTATGGCGTACCTAGTGAAAGAGAGGTCAGCAGAAGCGGTGTTAAGAGTCCTACGCACCAGGTTCCAGTTTTACTGCGTACCGGATAGAATCTCGTAAGACAGTGGAAGCGAATTAGACAACGCAAGCATCAGGGAAGTGGTGAAAATCTTGGAGGTGGTGTGGCACCTTAACACCCCATGTCATCCAAAGAGCCGAGGAGGTATGGAAAGGCTCCACAGTACCCTCAGTGACCACCTGCCGTAAAAAGCTTAAAAGAACCTAATCACCTAGAACAATTAAAGCTTCCTGAAACAGCGTTTTCATGATGTACGGGACTGTACTCACCTCCCTTCCTGAGGGTAATATTGTAAAGTTGTAAAGTTCTTATTTTTTTTTATTTTTATCATTTTTCATTGGAACTTAATAAGGACATGAGAGTGTAAAAATCAGGGATTCATGGGTAATTGTATTTTTTTTTGTCTAATTATTTTTTGCGAAGTGCTGTTATTTTAAATCCTATTTCTGTAGTTTTATTGTATTTCTATCT
>NW_027105587.1:160076-161808 GCF_000696795.3 Halyomorpha halys | reverse complement strand
GCCGTATTATAACTTATATATATATATATATATAGACGGACAGGCTCCGCAAATAGATCAGTCTTTAACAGCACTTCAAGCGTTTCATTTCACACTCCTCTCTCTCCTATTATTTTTAGTTTCACTTGAGTAAAAGATAACTGGTGCCGAAACCCGGGAACTTCATACACCGGAGTAAGTTTCAGTCTAAAAGAAAACTTTTTTTTTCATTCTTCTTTTTGACTCATAGTGAACACTCAGAATAGAGAGAAGAACAGTTCTGGACCTGGAGAATATGAACCAACCAACCTCAAGCTGCAGTCAACCAAACTTTAGCAGCAGCTAACCCACCTCCGAAGCAGATTCAGCCACTGCCAGAAGTCTCTTTAGCGCAATTTCATGCCATGAGGCTTGAATAGATTAAGGTCCGTACGCAACCGCCCAGGACCTGAGGAAGGCAGTGTCGGACCTAGAAAAATTCACCGGAAAGACCGGAGAATTAAATCATTTTTTAAAAGGGGGCGATCCTCTAATGGGGCGAATAGAAACGAAGAAATCGGAGGATCTACTGGATAACGAGGATGCAAAAGCACTGAAAGCAGCGGTAGTCTGCGGAGTAAAAAGAATTATTCTGAATCAGATTCAGGCAGATGAAGAGACCCCCTGGAAGGTCATCAAAGAAAGACTAAAGAAGGCATTCGGAGGGGGACGGTGGACCCCAGAAGAGGATATATTCATGATGATAAGAGAAACGAAAAAACCGAGATAGTCTAGTGGACAGTATTCTGCAGAACTCCTGGCACGCTATAACAGAATCGCTGATAAACTCAGCAAGATGATGGAGACAATCCAAGTACAGAGTAGAATGCAATTCTTATCCGTGGAACTGAAGATTCAGTTGGCAAAAGAACTGGTGAAGAAGGAAGGAATGCCGAAAGACCGCTCGTTTGTGGAATGTGCTCAAGATCTTATAGAGACAAGCGCTTAGGAGGCGGAGGCCCGAATGGAAGTAGAAGAGCCGGGTTGGAGCCGGACAGAATATCAAAGGCCGAGAAACAATCCTAACCCTTGGAGAAGGAGAGAGCACAGAGTTGCTAGGAGAGAGAGGAATATTAACCAGGAAAATAGAGCATCCCAGGCGAGACCCAGAAACAATGTTCGGAGGGAGGACCGCAAGTGTCATGGTTGCGGGAAGTTTGGGCATCTAGTGGTGCATTGCCCGCGCACGAGATGTTTTGAATATGGGGCAGAGGGACATATAGCCCGACAGTGTCCCTACATGTATCGCCGGAAAGAGCAGAATCAGCCTGAACCCATGGATATAAACGCCCAGAGATTATGGAGGAGGAAAATCTCGCGAAGGACGAATGGATCCGCTAGTGAAGCCACAGAATTTTCTGAGACCTCGGAGACAGAAAATGAAGCAGAAGACTCCGGGAGAGAGAATGCTCAGAAAGAAAAGAAGACTTGGAGAAGAACCGGAGAAACTGCTAGAAGAAGAGGAGAGTTTTGAGGAGTATGCCCGCAGAGAGGCGACCGTACGTTAGAGAACCATCATGTGAGAGGAGAGCACGGTGGTCTGCCTATTATACGAGGAAAGAGAGGAGTAAGATGTCTGGTGGACACTGGGAGCTCAAACACAATCGTCTGCCGAGAGGCCCTTAACAGATTGAGTGATGGAGAGAGGAAACTACAAGTCAGAGTATGTAATTGTCAGTTGATCACTCTGGGTGGGCCCTGCAGCATTGAAGGG
>NW_027105587.1:154235-160026 GCF_000696795.3 Halyomorpha halys | reverse complement strand
ATCTAGTGGTGCATTGCCCGCGCACGAGATGTTTTGAATATGGGGCAGAGGGACATATAGCCCGACAGTGTCCCTACATGTATCGCCGGAAAGAGCAGAATCAGCCTGAACCCATGGATATAAACGCCCAGAGATTATGGAGGAGGAAAATCTCGCGAAGGACGAATGGATCCGCTAGTGAAGCCACAGAATTTTCTGAGACCTCGGAGACAGAAAATGAAGCAGAAGACTCCGGGAGAGAGAATGCTCAGAAAGAAAAGAAGACTTGGAGAAGAACCGGAGAAACTGCTAGAAGAAGAGGAGAGTTTTGAGGAGTATGCCCGCAGAGAGGCGACCGTACGTTAGAGAACCATCATGTGAGAGGAGAGCACGGTGGTCTGCCTATTATACGAGGAAAGAGAGGAGTAAGATGTCTGGTGGACACTGGGAGCTCAAACACAATCGTCTGCCGAGAGGCCCTTAACAGATTGAGTGATGGAGAGAGGAAACTACAAGTCAGAGTATGTAATTGTCAGTTGATCACTCTGGGTGGGCCCTGCAGCATTGAAGGGAAAACTGAAATGGAATTAAGTAACTGGGGTGCTAAGGGAGAGAAAGTAACAGTCCATGTAATGGGAAAAATGCCCCGAGACTACCAGATAATCATTGGTTGTGATCTTTTGGAAAAGGTGGGAGCAAAGATAAAAAATAGTGGGGGTCATTGGGATATTAGAATTGGAGGGAAGAGGTACAGCTGTCAGAAACTCGTGGATGACGGTAAAGCGAGAGTTGGAGTGATTAACAAGAGGGAGAATTGGAAAGAGGCCATATTAAACAAATATGATGATATTTTTTACAAAGAAGGGGAAGTACTAGGAGCTACAGGAAGAACGGTACCCGAAATCACATTGAAGCAAGATAGGGTGACGTAGGTAAAGGAGAGGCGATACCCCCAGGAACTTATTAGGGAAGAAATAGAAAGTTTAAGGAAGCAAGGGATAATTGTGGATAGCACTTCGCCCTACAACAGTCCAATGAGGGCAGTACGCAAGTAGAGTACCCCGGACTAAAATGGGGATAACTACCGGATATTAATCGATTATCGTAAACTCAATCAGAATACGATAGATGAAAAATATCCTATCCCGAGATTTAAAGATATTCTCGATAGATTAGGCGTTGCGAAGATGTTTAGCACATTGGATCTAAAGGCAGGCTACCACCAAATTAAAATGCACCCCAGGGATCAGCACAAAGCTGCATTTACTTTTGAAAGAGGCCACTACTAATTCACCAGAATGCCATTTGGTCTGAAAAAAGCACCTGTAACATTCCAGAGACTTATGGACGAATTCTTGTGGGGATTGGACGAAGCTGTTTGTCAGGTGTACATGGACGACCTATTTGTGTTCAGCAAATCAGAGGGTGACCATGTGAAACACTTGAAGAGCGTGTTTCAGAGAATGAGGGAGTTCGGCCTCAAACTTTCCTGAGAAAAGTCAGCACTAGGCAAGAGCAGATTAATTTTTTGGGGCATACCATCTCCCGACAAGGTGTGAGACCGGACGTCCAGAAGGTGTCGGCTCTGCAAAGGATGGAGGTACCAAGAGATGTGAAGGGGATTCGTCGATTACTAGGAGCATTACTGCCGAAGGTTTGTTCCGGATATGGTAGAGTACCTTGTGCCCCTTAATAATTTGTTAAAGTAAGGAAGGAAGATAGTAGTGACACCAAGCATAACACAAAACATCCGGAAATGCATTGAGCAGCTTCAAAGGGAACCAGTTCTCGCATTCCTCGACTTCGAGAAACAGTTTACGCTCACAACAGATGCAAGTGAGTTTGCTCTAGGAGCGGTGTTGGCACAGGAAACAGAAGAGGGAGAGCGTCCTGTAGCCTATGCCAGTCGGCACCTCACTGAAGCGGAAGCCAGATACAGTGCCTTAGAACGAGAACTTCTAAGAATCGTGTGGGCAGTGGAGCATTTCCGGCCCTATGTATTTGGAAGGCGGTTTACGGTCCACACTGATCATAGACCGTTGCAGTGGTTATGAAAATTGAAAGAGTCATCCGCGCGCATCACCAGATGGAAGGAGATCCTCAACCAGTATAATATGGACATCACATACAAGCCTGGTAAAGACAATGTTGTTGCTGACTGGCTCTCAAGGGCAATAATGGTCAATGCGATCGATGATAATCAAGGAGAACCATCACAGAGGACATGCTAGACAGTTCTTGAGAGAGTGGACACCGGAAGAAGAACATCAACCAGGCACAGAAGAATCTGAAAACAGAGAAGAGACATCCGAAGATGAAGACTCAACTGTGGAAAGACCAACCGAGATGGAAGAAATTGACAAAATCATTAATGATAAACGACGGATTAATGACAAATCATATGGAAAATCAGAACCTCGGGGCTACTGAAGATGAAAAATACGGCAGCAGCAATATTGTTACTATATGGTCCCAGCCCAGTCTCAGGGAGAACCAAATCTGCAGAGCACTAAAGGATGCATCGAAGGACGGAAAAACCCATCATCTATACGTTGGAAATGCAGTGCTGTGGGATAAAATTCGGCGTCTTTGGCGGACGGAACAGATTGTTGTTGACCGGTTGGTTATACGCTCTACGATGATGGTAGAAACTATCCGTGATGCGGAACGTCAAAAGGAGGTGACCCTAGCATATCACCAGGGGAAGACCAATCATAGAGGGCTGAATGAGGCACTACAGGCGTTGCGCCGTCGATACTTCTGGTGGAGTATGAAGCGCATAATTCAGCATCGGTAGGCACCACTTCGTGATCTTCAAGCGGATTCGTTTACTTGGAAGGGGTACATGTGGGTTACAGTGATAGACGTATTTAGCAAACTAGCTAAGGCGTACCCAGTGAAAGAGAGGTCAGCAGAAGCGGTGTTAAGAGCCCTACGCACCTGTTTCCAGTTTTACGGCGTGCCTGATAGAATCTCGTCATACAGTGGAAGAGAATTTGACAACTCATGCATCAGGGAAGAGATGAAAAAAAATGGAGGTGGTGTGGCACCTTAACACCCCAGGTCATCCAAAGAGCCGAGGAGGAAAGGCTCCACAGTACCCTCAGTGACCACCTGCGGGTATACAAGTTAGAAAAATAAGGGTAACTGGGATCCTCAGTTGTCGCAGCTCCCACCGCACACCATCCGGAACGTAACCGTACAGTTTATGAGCCAGGAAGCCATTTAAGCCTCTGTATACTTATGTACGAGGAGATGCTACATTCCTTCTAGAGCCCAAAAAGTTCACCCTTTTTCCTTCTTTTCGGGACCTAAGATTCTCTTCAGAATTACTCTTTCAAACCTGTCTAACAGGTTAATGCTTTTATTGCTTAGGGTCCAAGTTTCACCGTATGTGAGGACTGGCCTTATCAACGTTTTCTACAGAGTGAACTTGGTGGTACGGCTAACGGAGAAGAGTTACTAGACACAATCTCAATGTTCACGATCTAATGGGCAACCTTAAAATTGGGACGGTGGCGTACTAGAAAGTGGGGACTAATACTAATAGAGGCAAAGAGCTTCAGAGGCTCGAAGGTCCAATCAGAGTGGTCAAGATTAGAGAACACAATACTGTTACCACAGAAAGCTTAAGAGAACCTAAAAAGCCAAAAACAGTTCACCAAGAACAACTAAAGCTTCCTGCAACAGCGGTGTCATGATGTACGGGATTGTACTCACCTTCCTTCCGGAGGACAATATTGTAAAGTTTTTATTTTTATTTTTTCATTCTGTTCATTTTAGGGAGTTAATTATAATTTATATGACATTGTATTTTTTTTTTTTGCATAGAGTGATATTATATTGAATCCTATTTCTGCAGTTTTATTGTATTTGCATCTTTTTTATTGATATCGTATTTGTATTTTTTTTATTGATATTGTATTTGTATCTTTTTTATTGATATTGTATTTGTATCAATCTCATTTATTGTTATGCATTTAAATTGTATTTGTATATATCTTTTTCATTTGTATATAATAGAGTTCATACATCATTGTACACAGGATAAACGAGCGATCCACTCCAATTTGTTCCGTCAGCCATACTTTTTTAATCCTGTCCGGGACCAGTACATTTCCGACATATAAATGGTGGTTCTTCACAGGTTTAGATGCGTCCTTCATCGCTCTTCATATCCCATCTTCCCGAATGCTCGGTTATGACGAGATCGTCGCAATGGAAATTCTACCTTATTTGCTATACTCCACTTTCAGCGGACCCGACATTCTCGTTTTCCAAACAATTTGGTACCTCACTTCATTTATAATCACCTCCAGTACTTCTATTTCCTCTGACCATACGTCGTGTGAGCTGTCGTCTGTAGATGTTTCTTCTTCGCTATTATTCTCTGGTGTAGCCTCCTGTTCTTCTTATCCAGAAGCAACCTCCCTCAAGAATCACCTCACGTCCCTGGCCGACTCTTCCTGTTCTTCTTCGAACGCGTTGATCATTATCGCACGTGAAAGCCAGTCCGCCATATTTTTTTTCCCGGCTTGTAGGCGATGTCCATGTTGTTTTGACTAAGCACTTCATTCCATCGAGTAATTCTGACGGGCGACTCCTTTAGTTTCCCCACCGGTCTGAGGTCCGTATGCAACCTAAATTGTCTCCCAAACACGTAGTACCGAATGCGCTCCTCCACCCAAACTATCCCCAATAGTTCCCTTTCCAAATCACTGTACCGAGTCTTCTACTGCCATGGACTATGGGACATTCTCCTTTCTCCCCTTCTATGTGCCCCTCATCCCCGCATTCAAAGCATCTCGTGCGCGGGCAATGCGCTACTAAATGCCCAATCTTTCCACAACCGTTACTCTTGTGGTCCTCCCGCCGACTATTGTTCGACTATTGTTATTGTTTGCCGGGTTTAGCTAGGCTTCTTCTATATTCTTCGTTGATAGCTCTCTCTCTCTTCTACCATTGAGGTGCTTTGAATGTGGCAATGAGGGGCACATAGCCAATCAATGCCCATATTTGTACCGAAGAAGAGATGTGGGCAGGGGCGAACCAATGGAGATCAACGCCCAACAGATACGGAGAAGCCACCGTAGGTTCAGTAGATCTTCAGATGAATCTACGCAAGCATCAGGAGCATCAGAGACCGAAGAAGAAGTCAAAGAGCCAAGCAACCGAGGAGAAGAATTACCGGTACATATCGTAGGGAGTATGCCGAGGGAATACAAAGTGATTGTGGGGTGTGACCTGCTAGGAAAGGTGGGTGTTTGGGTTAAGAATATCAAGGGAAATTGGAGAATTTTGTTGGGGGGTAAAATGTTCAAATGTCATCGACAGATGAAAACTGAGGGCGCACGGGTCGGAGCCATTAATCAGGCCGAGGACTGGAGGCAGAGGCTTAAGAGGGAATAAGAAGATATTTTTTTAAAAGAAGGAGACATGCTCGGGGCAACTGGGAAGTCGGTACATGAGATTACACTGAAACAAGACAAGGTCACTTATGTGAAAGAGAGGAGATACCCGCAGGCGCTACGTCACCACATCAGGGAAGAGCTTCAAAGTTTAAAACACCAGGGAATAATTATCGATAGTACATCCCCATACAATTGTCCATTGTGGGCGTAATAAGGAAGAGCGCGCCTGGTGAAAGTAACGAAAATTACAGGGTAGTGATAGATTATAGGAAGCTCAACGAGAATCCTATAGACGAGAAGTATCCCATCCCCAGATTTGAAGATATTTTGGACAGACTGAGTGGGTCAACGGTATTCAGCACATTGGACTTGAAGGCCGGATATCATCAGATTAAAATGCA
>NW_027105587.1:148096-149030 GCF_000696795.3 Halyomorpha halys | reverse complement strand
CCTAACAGAGGCGGAGACCAGATACAGCGCACTGGAACGAGAGCTCTTGGGAATAGTGTGGGCTGTTGACCACTTTAGGCCCTATGTATTTGGCAGAAGATTTATGATACACACTGACCATAGGCCTCTTCAATGGGTGGGGAAGTTGAAGGAATCCTCGGCTAGGATTACGCGTTGGAAGGAGCTAATGGCACAATATAACTTAGAAATAATCTATAAGCCAGGAAAAGGAAATGTCGTAGCCGATTGGTTATCTCGAGCAATTACTGTAAATGCAGTAGAAAAGGAGACCGGATAACCGTCTAGAACAGAATGTGGCGGAGGAAGAGGAAAGGGAGGAATCTTCGTCCAACGAGAGCTGGAATGAAGGAAGACCTGTAGATATGGAGGAACTGGAGGACATAATAAACGACAAGAGGCGGTAGATTGTATGGAAGACGAGGACCACTGGATTGCTCAATGTTGAGTGCAGCAATTATGGGAGGAGCAATATCACGACGATTTGGTCACAGCCAGGCGTGAAGAACGACCAGATCTGTAGAACCTTGAATAATGCCTCTAAGCCTGGAAAAAAGTGTCACCTGTACGTGGGAAATGAAACCGTTTGGAAGAAGATTAAGCGGCTATGGTGTGATGGGCGCATAGGAATGGATAGGACATTCGCCCGATGCAAGCTGATGGTGGAAACGGTTCAGGAAGATGAACGCCAGAGAGAAGTGACTGTCGCGTATCATCAGGGCAAAACCCTCCCAGTCTCCCATCGGGCGCCTCCCCAGGTGGCGGATAGGGGGATTCTCACCAGATATGGCGGGAACCGGGGAAATAAAATACCCGGGGTGGACCAAAACTAGATTCAAATCCAGGCGCGACGGTTCCTAGAATAGGCGGCGTACTGGTCAGCGTTTGTTCCTCAGGTTAGAGGCGGCTGTGTTTT
>NW_027105587.1:145321-148046 GCF_000696795.3 Halyomorpha halys | reverse complement strand
AGGAAAAGTCGTCGGAAGCAGTGCTGGCAGCTCTCCAAATGTGGTTTCAGTTTTACGGAGTTCCAGAGCGCATCGCAGATAACTCGGGAGAATTTAAAGGTCACAGATAGGATGGGAGCAATCAAAATCGGGACGATCGTATATAGGAAGTTGGGATCTAACAGGGATAAAGAGATACAGCGATACGAGGGTCCATTCAGGGTGATTATTATAAGGGAACATAATATTGTTTCTTCTTCTCTTTTTTGATATTTTGCTTTCGCCAATACTTAACTTTATATATATGTATATATGAGGATGTTTCATTAAAATTTTAATATATATAGTTAAAAAAATGTTGATGCCAGTCAAAACATATTCCTTTAAACAGAAAAATCATCTCAAAAAAATAAATAAATAATAATAATAAACACTATTAATCTCAGTCAAAACATATTGTTTTAAACAGAATATCATTTCAAAAAATTATAATTGACGTTTGACTAAAATATTTTTATAAATACATAGTTTGTTATCTTAACAATCACCTGGTATTTGAAACTCCCTTCTGATGTATGAATGAATAGATGGCTTTTTAATTCACCTTCTTCCCGTCCCAAAAATACAACATCGAAAGATGTATTACCAAGAGGTGGAATAATCTGAAACAATTTTACATAGCTCATAGATTCTTAAGCAATAATTTCAAATAGAATAATTAGAATAGAGACCTGGGAAAAAAGTTAAAAATAAAATAAAAGCAGTATACAGTCAGAATCTTTCTATAATTTGAAGTTTTTTCCCGGTTATGGAAAAATGTTCAATAAATTAAAAATAAAATCATGTTTCGTCCTCCAAGACTTTTGAACTTACAGGAGTGTCATCATTTAGTGATTTGAAGTCAGGTTTCCAAGATGGTTATTGAATATTTTTAACAATTCATTCCAAAAAAAGATCCCAACCGACTGAGAAAATAACATCATTCTAATCAACAAAAAAAGTTCTACAGTAGAGTGTGAATCAGCCTATATACCTATCATCCGTAATTCTAAAATTGAACTCCAGTGTACTAGAAAGAAGAATAGAGGAATATAAGCTTCAGAAAGAACAAGCAGCATCCAGGCCTGGCTGACAAACACAGGAAGATTCACCTCACCTTTCTAGACCTCTCAGGGGAATTTTATAATGTATCACATGTAAAACTCGCAATAGTTGCTCGGGTGTCCTTGTGTTTTCTTTATATTAATATTAATTTAAAAGGCAGGATGGAAGTGGATAAAGACATTTTGACTTCTAAACTATTTAATGGGACAAACAGTAGAAAGGCCAAGCAAACCATAGTAGTAAACAAGGCATGGCATAAGATAGCTGTAATTTTCACTGACTTCATGACTAGACCTATTAATTTTATTAACATGATCAGTTTTTTCTTGTTTAAGTTTAATGAACACTATTGCTAGCTAATAAAACACACAATAGATAATATATAACGGGATGCCTCCATGATGCCAACTCAGACAGTGAGAGGCATTTCCAAAAGTGATGCTCTATGACCACCACTTGCTAAAATTGTGCAGGTTTGTGAAGCAGGTTCACTTTGGATTAAAGCTGGTGAGCATGAACGAGAGGCGGTTCAATATGGAATTCCAACCTAAAGCTATTAAAATTACCCAGGATTTAGGAGGTGTGGCATTTAAAGTGTCCAATGAATGGTTAGAGCGCTGTAGAACCCATCTTAGCATATTCACTATTTTCCATTTTTTAAGTATATTTATACATTATATTTTAAAAATATGTGTATAAATTATAGATAAACTTCTTTATTCCAAATTAATAGCTGATGAAATGAAGCAACTTTTATAAAATCCCTTAAGTCGTACCTTGAAAAATTCATTGCGTGAGATTCTACTGAGTATTTCTGAAAATTTTCATTTTTACTGGTTTATTTTGCTTTAGCTGGTGGAGATTTAACAAATATTTTCCTACAAATGGGTTGTTATCTTATAGGAAATTCATCATAGTTTCTGAAAATGGTGACAAAAGTTGAGAAATGTTCAGCTATGGTAGATATTTGTATTTTTATAGGAAAAACATTATTTTCTTGAAAATTCTACAAAAAATCATACCTCAGACACAGATAAAGATAAAAAAAAGAAAAATTGGTGGCTGTGAGCTACATTTTTAACAAACTATCCCCTCTCTATAACTGACATTTCCTGCTGGAACACCCTGTATGTGTACATATATATACACACACACAGGCAAAAATATAATGTTTAAAAACAAAATAATTTATATACTCATTCAAAAGGAATCCTAATACAAATTTCTGTGGCTGTCTCAATTGCTCTCCACTTTAATGTGGTTTTTGATTTTAAATAAAGCCAACAATTGCTACAGCTTTAAAAGACAACAGTGCTTCTATGGTAAGAAAGGTATCCCATATGACTGCAAATGATCTACAATATCACTACCACCAAAGCCCAAGTTCTGGGATCTTACTATAATTTTATTTTCACATCTTACCTTGTAGGTAAGGTAATAAAGGTACCAGCAGAATATTAAGCATGAATGTGCAATATGCCATTGTGTTATAAAAGGCTTTGCATTTGAATTATACAATGATTTAGGGATTTTATATCATGGGAACATTAAAAGGATCCAACTGTGGTGCAGAGATAGAACTTTCAAATGTTACTCACTCCTTTGAGTATGTTTTTAAAATAGTTCATAAACTATATGTATA
>NW_027105587.1:141601-144149 GCF_000696795.3 Halyomorpha halys | reverse complement strand
TATATTGATAGGTATTGAGGTATTAACAATTACCGATATTATTAAAGTTTTTGCCATATGTTCTGATACCTGGTCAAGGTGGGATACCTATCAAGGGACACTTTACACCTGTGTTTGTATACCACATTGGTCTTGTACCAGAGTTTTTCACACCTAGTGTAAAAGTTTTTAAGTCAGGTAAAGACTGATAAACTGCGTGTGATCGGCAGTGGGTTCCCAACCCTTCTCAGGACGACCTAGGGGTGTTGTAAGTTATCACCAATGAGAAAAAGGAATAAAAGGCGACACCCCTTTTTAGAACAAGTGGGGGCAGAAGACCAACACAGACATATGGAGAAGTAAGAAGATGGGCCAGAGAAGAGATCCTGAGAAGGGCTCTTCAGAAATGGAACTCCACAGCTGAGACGATACCCATGGCAAACGGTAATACACACGGCTACAACAACACCCATGTTACTACATCCCACAATATGGATCATCCAAATCAGAAGCTATTTAGATACATTAGGTAATAAGTCATAATGTAATTCATACTTTATGGCAACCATTTATCTGGAACATTTCAATCATTTTATTGAGGGCATTGGAGTATGCCATTTCAAAGAGACCCCAAGAGCAAATAAGTTTATATACGATACACGAATACGGGCTCTGAATGGTCCAATGCCCTGAAATTGAATATAAATTATGCACCCCTACATGGAGTCCCAGATGTCAGCGGACAGGCTAGAGAAGTTGGGTCCCTCTTTCGCAAATGCAACAGAGAGCCGGAAACACCAGCACATGTGCTGGGGAAATGCCCAACAACTCCCTCTCCATAACACGCCGACATTATAGAGTGAAATACGAGTTAATGAAGCTCCTAAAAGAAAGAGATTTTGCCTGCTTTGACAAGGTCTACTGTGTATATATGGATGGATCCACAAGATAAGAGGATATAGTTGCTTTTCCTAAGAAGGGGAAGTCAGCAATCATTCTGGATCCCACTGTGAGATATGAAAATAACGACCTTGACCAGGCAAATAAGGTAGATAGGGAAAAGAAGGAAATCTACGATAAATGTATCCCTTTCCTCAGGAGAAGTTTCGTGAGGGCTTCGGAGAACGAGACTTCAACGTGAGAGGCCTCTGGTTCGGAGCCCGTGGAACAATTCCCAGCACAACTAGGAGCTTCATAGAGGAGCTCGGGGTCGATGTCCAGGACGTGGCTAGGATGATAGAGAATATAATACTTGACTCCCTGGGAATCATCCATCACAAAATGCATGGAAATTAATGAGTAGGGGAGTTATCCAGAGGAGGGATGGCATGCATATCTTATTTGTTGTTTTATTTATTACTTTATTATTTTTAATATTCTAATATTTGTTATATAGGGGAATTTGTTGATCAAATGAAATAAGGGTTGTAAAATGGAAGGGAAAAAAAAGAAGGAATAAATTGAAAAACTTGTATTTAGTTTGTAGACTGGTATTAATTGTAAAAGAAAAGTAAAAGAAAACAGTTGAAAAAAAAAAGTTATCTTTCTATTATACTATATCATATAAAAATATGTAATTTATATATGTCCGATCACGGATCAGTATGCTGTGTAATGTGGCAACCCGATGTATTTGGGCAGCATGAATGAATAAAGCATTTCTTTCTCTCTTCTTTTAATCATATCGATGTAAATAAACACTTTGTTCCTTGCTATAGTTTATATACTATTATATTACCCAATACCACCCCTTGTTATATTATATAATTAATGGTAACAATATTTTATAAATGAAAAGGCATTTAATTGGTAACTGGTAAACACACAAAAGGCTTTTGGAAAAGAATTCAATTATAATAGTTTTGCAGCACTTAATATAAATTAATTAATTAACTTATTTATGGATATTTGGGGGGTTAATGGGCAGGGTAACAGGAGGACTAGATAGGGAGAGGGGGCCAGAGTGCCCTACTCACTGTCTGAGTATTCCCAGTTCTCCCTATCCCTGCCAACGCCTACTGTCACCTCCACGTGGTGCCCCCTGGGGAGTCCAATGGGACACGCGAATGACAGAGGCGGGTGTCTGTCATGCCTGACAATACGACAGGCATGACGGGCCCTTCAAACACCCAAGCTAGGCGTAGGGAGCTCGAGCTGAGGCTGAATGGCAGAGGCTGTATAAAAATATACTGTCTTTTATCGACCCATTTGGGGCACCTGCGCACCCCATTGTATCTAATGCCTGCTGCAGGGAGAGGGAGTAGTACCTGTAGTGCCTTTAAGAACCCCCATACTCGTGGGAACAAAATGAACGACGAAAACTTCTACATTTTTCCTTTTCCAGATGAGGAGGACTTGTCCTCAGACATTTCGGACCTGGCAGGGCCAGCAGTGGAACTCCCAGGGCATAATTCGAGCTCACTTCCCACGATCGTGGAAGAGATGAGTGATGTAGAACCACAACAGAGAGAAGGGGGAAGTGGAAACACTCCCCCCGGACCTCAGTCTAGAAGAAGGGATGGCAGAGGATCGGGCGCAATGAGGAGAAGGCGGCGTGCGATCAACAGAC
>NW_027105587.1:139378-141551 GCF_000696795.3 Halyomorpha halys | reverse complement strand
ATTGGTAACTGGTAAACACACAAAAGGCTTTTGGAAAAGAATTCAATTATAATAGTTTTGCAGCACTTAATATAAATTAATTAATTAACTTATTTATGGATATTTGGGGGGTTAATGGGCAGGGTAACAGGAGGACTAGATAGGGAGAGGGGGCCAGAGTGCCCTACTCACTGTCTGAGTATTCCCAGTTCTCCCTATCCCTGCCAACGCCTACTGTCACCTCCACGTGGTGCCCCCTGGGGAGTCCAATGGGACACGCGAATGACAGAGGCGGGTGTCTGTCATGCCTGACAATACGACAGGCATGACGGGCCCTTCAAACACCCAAGCTAGGCGTAGGGAGCTCGAGCTGAGGCTGAATGGCAGAGGCTGTATAAAAATATACTGTCTTTTATCGACCCATTTGGGGCACCTGCGCACCCCATTGTATCTAATGCCTGCTGCAGGGAGAGGGAGTAGTACCTGTAGTGCCTTTAAGAACCCCCATACTCGTGGGAACAAAATGAACGACGAAAACTTCTACATTTTTCCTTTTCCAGATGAGGAGGACTTGTCCTCAGACATTTCGGACCTGGCAGGGCCAGCAGTGGAACTCCCAGGGCATAATTCGAGCTCACTTCCCACGATCGTGGAAGAGATGAGTGATGTAGAACCACAACAGAGAGAAGGGGGAAGTGGAAACACTCCCCCCGGACCTCAGTCTAGAAGAAGGGATGGCAGAGGATCGGGCGCAATGAGGAGAAGGCGGCGTGCGATCAACAGACCCACAGCAGGACCACAGGAGACTGAGAGTGTTTTGGGCCCAGCAACTTTGGTTGATAGGGAACAGAGCTCTAGAGGACCTGGTTCTGGTGCGGAGAGTGAGCCAAGAAACTTGGATCGGCCATGGGATACCGGGAGACCTTCAGGCCCATCAGCCTCGGCTGATAGGGAACGGAACTCGGCGGGACCCGGACCATCCAGGAGGGCTAGAAGGAGGCTTAGGGTCGGTTCTCAAGATACTGAAGGTCAACAGGGCACCTCCACCTATGGTGCTAGGGACCGGAACCCTTCGGGACCTGGAATGACCAGGAGAGCTGATATGAGGCAAAGGGGGAGGGCCCAGGATACTGATGAACGACCGGGCCCATCAACCTCTATTGACAGGGACCGGAACTCATCAGGACCGGAACCTTCCACTGAGAAGAGGATAAGGTCCTCCCCAGGGACTTCTGCGCCTATGGCAAATAGGCCTAGGGGAGGTGGACCAATGAGACCGACGTACTCAAACGCTGCGGGATGCAGCAGGGTTGCCATCATTCCTGATGGTTATCCTTCCGTCCAGCTCACTCGTGAGCAGAGTGATGAGGTGCAGACACGTCTGATTAGGATTATGGAAGAACAGGCACAAGGGGGTGCACACCTCGAGTTTAGTAATTTTATTTATCATCTCGGGGGGTGCATCGTGATTTGCGACAACCAAGCTGGAAGGGACTGGCTGTCGACTGTAATCAGAGACGTCATCATCGGCGATATCACATTACACGCCGGCAACGTTGATGAGTTCCAGAGGACCACCAGGGTGGGAATTTTCTTCCCTGGTGAGCGAGTTGAGGCAGATATTCTCCTTCGAAGAATTAGCTACCAAAACTCCAGGATGCCCGACGTTGGAAGATGGACGTTGGTCGGCACTAAGGAACAGGAGGCTGGCTTTTATGGGGTTTTTAAGATCCCGGAAAGCAGCGTACGATTTTTAGAAGGCAGAGGCTTCCTGATGAACTATAATTTCAGGAAGGCCTTTGTTAAGGTTCACACTAGGAGACCTCCACCAAGGGAAGAGAGAGGGGCTGGCGAACCCATGGATGTGGAGAGTGTTGCTTCGACCTCTCGCTCTGGCGTGGGTGGGATGGTAGCCCGCCACGCTGGAGCGGGGGAATCGGGGAGGCGGACCATGGGGGATCTGGAGCGCAGGCTGTGAGCGGATCTGGAGGACTGATTACCAGTGGATCTGGAGGGCTGGCAGCGGGCGACTCTGGAGGGCGGGCTGTTGGTAGACCCAGAGAGCTGGCGGTGGAGAGCGATCCTGGAGGTCTGGGTGCTGGGGGTGCGTCCGCGGCGGGGGCTGGGGGGCCCGCTGCTTCTCGGGCTGCCGCTGAGGCGGGGACCGTGGATGGTGGTGTCTCGCTGTCCCCGG
>NW_027105587.1:136372-138943 GCF_000696795.3 Halyomorpha halys | reverse complement strand
AGCAGTATGTTAAGGGTAAGGATATTGATATTATTTTAATACAAGAACCTTACTTATTTAAAGGCAGGATCAGTGGACTGGGCATGTGGGGGTACAGCATCATTTCTGTACCAATGCATGCCAGAACATGTATCCTGTATAAGAATAAACTCAAGATGCTGCCTCTTTGGCACTTATGTTCCAGGGACTTGGCAGCAGCGAAGTTGGCCCTCAAAGAGGGAACTCACAAGGAAGTGACATTTGCCTCTGGTCATCTCCCCTATGAAGAGGCTATTCCAACGACGGCCTTGAGGAAGATGGTGGATGGGCTGGCTGAGGATGAAATAGTGGTCTCCATGGACGCCAACGCCCATCACTGGCTCTGGGGGAGCACAAACACCAACCAGAGAGGTGAGTCTCTTTTAGAGTATCTTGTAGGGCATGACTTAGAGGTCCTAAACAGAGGCAGCAAGGCTACCTTTGTCAATAGGGTGAGGGCGGAAGTCATAGATGTAACTGTAGCCACTCATCGAGTAGATCCGATGATTAAGAATTGGCACGTCTCGGATGAAGAGACATGCTCAGATCATCGGTATATTAGATATGACTTAACAACAGGTGACATGACCGAGTCGGTGTACAGGAATCCAAAGTTGACGAACTGGGACACCTACTGTACCCAACTCGAGGAAGAGGTCAAGAGTTGTCCGGGAACAATCAGGAACACCTGGCAGCTTGAATGCCTTAACACATCCCTAACAGACGCGATCATAAGGTCCTACACTAACAATAACAGGATATGGAGGATCCAAACCAACAGGAACACAACCTGGTGGAATGAGGAATTGGCTAGGCTGAGAGGACTCACAAGGAGACTCTTTAATACAGCGAAAAGAACAGGCTGTTGGGATACCTACAAGAGAGCACTAACTGATTATAACAGGGCGGTTAGGAAGGCCAAAAGAGGGGCATGGAGATTTTGCAATGATGTTAATGATGCCCCCTCCACGTTCAGAATTAATAGGATTCTATCCAGGGACTCTGTAAAAGGAGTGTTGGGTGTTGTTGAGATGGAAGGGGGGTTCACCAGCTCTGAGGCGGGAACCCTGGAGGCTCACACTTCCCTGGGTGTGTACTGATAGAAGAAAAAGACATGACCCCAACTATAGAAAGCTACACTTGTTGTAGAGATAGGTGGGTTGAGGCAAATAAGATTGTCAACTATGGCAAGGTTGAGTGGGCGATTAAATCATTCTCGCCCTTTAAATCAGCTGGCACAGATGGAATCTTTCCGGCCCTATTACAAAAAGGCCTAACAGTCTTGAAGCCATTTCTCCTAGCGTTGCTTAGAGGAGTTTGGCACTGAGCCACATTCCATGTAGCTGGAGAGTGTCGAAGGTGTGTTATATACCCAAACCAGGGAAAGCATCTTTTGACAACCCTAAGGCGTATAGACCCATTTGTCTGACATCCTTCTTGATGAAGACACTTGAGAAGGTTCTGGACAGACATATTAGGGAGACTACGCTGGTAGAGAGACCAATACACAGCGCTCAATTTGCCTACCAATCAGGGAAATCCTGTGAGGATGCTTTACATCACTTAGTATCCAGGATTGAAAAGAGTTTGGCCAGTAAGGAGATTATGGTTGGTGTCTTCATTGACAATGAAGGCGCATTTGATCGTACTCCTTACAGAACCATGGCGAGAGCCATGGAAATGAAGGGGGTGGGACAACTTTCTTTCAGCTGGATTAATGTGATGTTGGAAGGAAGATTTCTCAAGTCGGAGCAAGGACACACTAAGATGTAGATAAACCCCGCTGGTGGTTGTCCGCAGGGTGGAGTGCTATCTCCTCTCCTGTGGTGTATGGTGGTAGACACCTTACTTGCCAGATCCAATAAGGCAAGCTTTTACACGCAGGGATATGCTGATGACATCGCTGTGTTGATAGGAGGCAAATTCCCGGGAACTATCTCAGGACTGCTTCAAACATCGGTAGACCTTATGAATGGATGGTGCCAGTTCTGTTGAACATTAAACCTCTACACATAGAGATTGAAGCTCAAGCCCTTAGCTCTGCATACAAGCCTATGAAACTAGGAACGAACTACCATTCCTTAACTTATGAGGGACATGGTAGACTGTTCAGGAGGATCAATGAAGACGGGATGATCCTGGCTATGCATTCGGATCATCAGGAGAAAAAATATAAGAACACTTGCTACAGTGTAAAGGTTGATGGTTCAACCCCACACAACCCGTGTAATGGGATAAACTGCTACACAGACGGATCCCTAATGGAACAAGGATCCGGAGCAGGGATATGGAGGATGGATAGACCTAATCAAGGCACATCCATCTCATTAGGAAAGCACACCACAATGTTCCAGGCTGAGGTGTTTGCAATAAATGTCTGTGCCCAGAATTTAATAAAGGAGGGCATAAGGGAAAGGCTAATCACGATCTACACGGATAGTCAGGCGGCCATCTATGCGCTGGATAACTACGCAACCCGCTCCAAATTGGTGGAGGAGTGTAAGGCTAACTTGAACTCTCTCTCCTTGGCCAACAAGGTGTGGGTGGAATGGG
>NW_027105587.1:132175-136322 GCF_000696795.3 Halyomorpha halys | reverse complement strand
GATAAATGTATCCCTTTCCTCAGGAGAAGTTTCGTGAGGGCTTCGGAGAACGAGACTTCAACGTGAGAGGCCTCTGGTTCGGAGCCCGTGGAACAATTCCCAGCACAACTAGGAGCTTCATAGAGGAGCTCGGGGTCGATGTCCAGGACGTGGCTAGGATGATAGAGAATATAATACTTGACTCCCTGGGAATCATCCATCACAAAATGCATGGAAATTAATGAGTAGGGGAGTTATCCAGAGGAGGGATGGCATGCATATCTTATTTGTTGTTTTATTTATTACTTTATTATTTTTAATATTCTAATATTTGTTATATAGGGGAATTTGTTGATCAAATGAAATAAGGGTTGTAAAATGGAAGGGAAAAAAAAGAAGGAATAAATTGAAAAACTTGTATTTAGTTTGTAGACTGGTATTAATTGTAAAAGAAAAGTAAAAGAAAACAGTTGAAAAAAAAAAGTTATCTTTCTATTATACTATATCATATAAAAATATGTAATTTATATATGTCCGATCACGGATCAGTATGCTGTGTAATGTGGCAACCCGATGTATTTGGGCAGCATGAATGAATAAAGCATTTCTTTCTCTCTTCTTTTAATCATATCGATGTAAATAAACACTTTGTTCCTTGCTATAGTTTATATACTATTATATTACCCAATACCACCCCTTGTTATATTATATAATTAATGGTAACAATATTTTATAAATGAAAAGGCATTTAATTGGTAACTGGTAAACACACAAAAGGCTTTTGGAAAAGAATTCAATTATAATAGTTTTGCAGCACTTAATATAAATTAATTAATTAACTTATTTTTGGATAATTGCCTTCAGCGATTTATAAACGGCACATGTTATTCGGGTGCTGTGTAGTCTCTTTATTCCTCCTCTGCTTTTGGGGTGACCTGGTGTTTCTAGGTGCCAATCTAAGCCCAGCACTCATATTTTGTTCTAAATCGCACTGTTGTCAAATTCCCTCCCTGCATCTGACGAGACCCTATTGAGAATGCCATAGAACTGGAACCATTGTCTCAACACTCCCAGTACCGTGTCTGCTGATTTGTCCTTAACCAGATGGGACATGATCACTTTACAGAAGAGGTTCATGGCTGTTACCCATTTATAACCCTTCCAGAAGAAGGCATAAATTTGAAGGTCTATGAGTGGGGTGTCTGGTGCGGACATTTCTTCCTGCATTGCTTTTGGTAGGTACCTGTCATATTTTGTGCTAAGACACATGTCGCAGTTACTTATGATCTCCTGTATTGTTTTCTTCATACCCCACCAAAAATACCTACGTTTCAGGCCCTGAATCATCTCGCTCACTCCTCAGTGATTTGTAATCCCTGATGGTACACCAACGTCACCTCTTTCTGCTTCACCTCGTCCCATATCATGACCACCACCCTCAAGCATCACTCAAACATGCAATCTACCCTTAATTATTCTGATTGCCACAATATGTTAATCTTCTCCCAAAGGACCGCATTGCCCACATAAATATGATAAGTCCTCCCGGCCTTAGGCACATCTTTTAGTGCTCTACAGATGAGATCTTCCTAGGCTCCTAGCTGAGACCACAAGGTGTTTATCACACACCGTCTGTGACTACTATAGTTTACTTTTATTAGTCTGGATATTCTTGTTTTCCAGATGATTTGCCTCGACTTGTCGTTGATTATTTCATCGACTTCGTCCATATCTACAGGTCTACCCCTGGTTGAACTATTGTCTCACAATGACGGACCTCCTTCTTCTTGATCTCGGTCATGCTAAGTTTCCTCTTCTCCTGGCATCCATTCTCACAGAAATTGTCTCACATCTCTAGAAGGTTCCCTCTGATCCCTGTCAATGGTGTTTACCATTAGCATGCAAGATAGCCAGTCAGCCACTACTTTCTCTTTCCCTGGTTTGTATACTATTTCAATATTGTATTGATTCAGCTCTTTCCAACAGGAAACCCTCGCAGAAGACTCTTTTAATGTACTTACCCATGGGAGAGGCAGTGGTCGGTCTGTACCCTGAATAAGTAGGGCCAGAAGCAATCTATGGCC
This sequence comes from Halyomorpha halys, assembly GCF_000696795.3. Taxonomy (NCBI): domain Eukaryota; kingdom Metazoa; phylum Arthropoda; class Insecta; order Hemiptera; family Pentatomidae; genus Halyomorpha; species Halyomorpha halys. Next base: position 134,259 of record NW_027105587.1, on the reverse strand, counting down.
CAAACTATACCCAAGAATTCCCTCTCTAGCTTGCTGTATCTCGTATCGGCATCCATAAGGAGTCTGCTTGCATAAGCTATTGGGCACTCCGCTCCTTCCCTCCCCTGGGATAACACCACACCCAGTGCGTACTCACATGCATCTGTTGTCATGGTGAATTGATGTTTGAGGTTGGAAAAAGCCAGCACAGGTTCCTTCTGCAGTCGTTCCGTAAACTTGAGGATATTATTCCCCATGGCTAGGGTCACGATCATTTGGCTACCTTTCTTTAAAAGGTTATTAATGAGTACCAAATATTCTGCCAATTCTGGCACAAATTGCCGATAATAATTCAGGACCCCTAACAACCTCCAAATTCCCTTAACATCCTAGGCACTGCTATCTTTAGGATCGCCTCAACCTTCTGTGCATCAGGTTTAATTTCCTGTTCCCGAGATTACATATCTAAGAAAGTTAATTAGCTCCCGACATAACACCGACTTTTTCTGGGGCAATTTGAACCCAAATTGTTGAATTTTCTGAAAAACATTCTACAGATGTCTTATGTGTTCAGATGTCTTTTCTGATTTGCAAAACACGAGAAAATCGTTCACGTAGACCTGACAAATGGATTGGTCTAAGCCTCGTAGAAATTAGTCCATCAAGTGCTGGAAAGTGATTGAAGCGTTTTTCAACCCAAACAGCATATGGGTGAATTCATAATGATCCCTCTCAAATGTGAAGGCAATTTTGTGTTCGTCCCTGGTGTGCATTGCACTTTGGTAATATTCACCTTTAAGGTCAAGGGTGCTGAATATGACTGCACCTCCTGATATATCTAGAATGTCCTCCAGTTCGATCGGATATTTTTCATATACTGTTTTATTACTGAGCTTTCTATAGTCTATAGTAGTTTTTTCTTGATACTCTTCTTCTCCACAGCCCACAAAGGGCTATTGTACAGCGATGTACTGTCCACTATTATGCCTTGTGATTTTAAACTCTCTAATTCTTTCCAAATGTGTTGTCGGAACGCCTGTGGATACCCTTTCTTTCACATACGTAACCATGTCTCACTTCAATGGGATTGTTTTGCCTGTCTTCCCCAACGAATCTCCTTCTTTAAAGAATATATTCACATATTTCCCCATTATTACCTCCCTCCAATTACTCATCTAGTTAACCGCCACTACTTCTAGAGTCCTTCCCCTTATAAGCCGTTGACAGCTGAATTTTTTCTGCCCCAACCTAATATCCCATCAGTTCCTCACATTCTTTATTCGTGCCCCTACCCTACTTTCACCAATAAGTCACACCCGATTCTAATTTGATACTCAAGCAGCATATTCCCCACTAGATGCATCATTAAAATACCTCTCTCAACCCCCCATTCGCCCAGGTCCATAGCGACTTTCCCTTCCATGCTACAGGGTCTACCCAAGGTGATAAACTTACAATGATACCTGAACGATGGGCTGGGGTGTCTTCTCTTCACCTCTTAGCTTGCCCAACGCCTCTTGATATATGATGGTATTAGAGCTCCCTGTATCGACCAAGAATTGTACTCCTGTCACTTCAATGATAGGCAGGCCACTGCTCTCACTCCCCACATTGCAACTCACCATCGTGCGGCCGATGCTCTGAAGGTACTCTCCTCAGATCTTGCTTGTGTACCTTCTCCTCCCGCTCACTCTTCTCCATTCGTTTCTCGATATGCTCATCTCCCTAGTTTCTCTATCCTCCACCTCGGTGCCAGACGTCTCTGACACTTCTGATATGTCACTACACGACACTTCTGGCCAATTGGGGCTTCTTCTTCATCTCACTCTTTGCACATTGACATCCATGGGTTCCCCTTGGTCCACTTCTTTCTTCCGGTACATATAGGGGCATCGTGCTCTCTATATGGCCCTCATTCCCTCATTCAAAGCATCGGGGTCGGGGACACTGGGTCAGCAGATCACCTTTTTTTCCACACCCATGGCACCTCCACTCTTTTTGCCGACCATTACTCCTTGGCTTGGCCTGGTTCATCTTTCTGTCACCTGTGCCTCTATCTCGGCCAACATCTCCATTGGTGCCTCCTCCTCCAAGGAGCTGGAATG
>NW_027105587.1:124288-131463 GCF_000696795.3 Halyomorpha halys | reverse complement strand
TAAATTATATTATTTATTTAAGAGTAAAGTTCTTAACTTGAACCCAAGTATCTTTTATATTTGAAAGAAAGTTATAAAACTAGCAAAGATTCTTTTTTATTTTATTTTTAATATTTTAAAATTATTACAATATGTTACTACGCTTTGATTGAACTAATAAGCAAACAATAATTCATATGAAAATTTATTATTATTATTTTATTATTATTGGGCGACAGACTGTGGAGGTCCAAGTCCTCACGCAATGTATTAGGAAATACATCACGGGTTTCCTGATGTGATTTTTTTATAGGGTGGGTTGGCTAACGGGCCTCACAAATGCCGGGGGGAGGTTGTGCATGAGTTTTGTATAATTTTATGTAAAAATCCCGGATAGGGCTGGGCTTGAACTCAAAACCTTTGGGTTAGTAGACAGGCACGTTGCCCTGCTGCTACCGTCACAGTCATATGAAAATAGCCAACATTTATTTTCATACTTAAATTATGAGATACAGTGGGACCCTCATTATCTGGGGTTTCGAGGGGCCAATTTTTTTTTTAATAAGGTGTTTTTCAAATTTTACACTATTTATTTTATATGTATAATATTTATTTTAAAAAATGAATAATGTTATGGTGGTTAGGGGTTCAAAAGGAACCATTGCTAGCCCAACCATGAAGAGTAATGAAATTAAAAGAAATGAACTTTTGATTTTTTTTATTGCTGTATTTGAATAACTGAACATAATAAAATGAAAGCATTTGATAACAAAGTATATGAACATATAAACTAGAAAAAAGGAATTTAATCAAACTATTATAATAATTAAAATTAAGATTTAACAAAGAAAAAAAATGTCTTAATATTACTGTAGGAGATGGATGGGCCTGTGTTTTGGGTAGGTTGTTTATGTCCTCGTGAAGGTAGGTATAAAGGTATCTGCTGTATAAATAATAACAACAGAGAGTAGATTTTCTTTTTTTTATCATAATAGCAAATATGTGTTATGTAATTAGACCACATTTTGGCCAAAACAAATAAGTAAGATTATTTTTAATGATTACATAAATGTATTGTTCATAAAAATAATGAAATAAAATAATGAATGGACAAATATGGCAAGCTGGTATCATATGGATGAGATGTTTCAGGTAACTACAAATTTATATTCTAGGAATGGTAATGTTTTAAAGTCTTTTTATAAAACTCCTACTGGCCTGTTTGTCTACAAAACAAAATTATTTACTTGGTTGCTACCATCATGCCCTCGGAAAACAATGAAGAACTCTACATTAAAGAACATAGATAAGTCGTCAATCAATAGTTCATGCAAAAACTTGAGTGATGAGATCGAAGATTTGCTTATCGTTTTGGAAACAAACAAAAATTAAAACAACCCAGCTTTGGAGGCAACAAAACTTCTACTGAACTATTTTGAACAGGAGAACGCCAATTAGAACAGTATTATCTTGCTACATGCAATGAAAACTGGTATTAGAAAAGATATGTTTAGGAAAAAACTAAGTAAACTTACTGATTTTTTCTCTAAATGAAAATTCATACATATGTAAAAACTTGCATAGATTCATTCTTATGTGTTTTTGTATATCATAATTTTATCTCAATAAAATTTTTTTGAGGTTAATAAACTTTCAATTTGAATGTAATTTATTTTAAATTAACATACTGTTGCACAACGACTATTGTCCCATATTCATGTACTTTAATAACCTCATAATCAGTCAAAAATTTGAATTTCATAAAGGAAATCATGTCATATCTACATTGCTTAGAAAAAAGAATTGCTTTGCATAGGGTAAAGGACCTGAGGAAGGCAGTTTCAGACTTAGAAAAATTCATCGGAGAAACTGGAGAATTAAATCACTTTTTAAAAGGGGGTGACCGATTAGTAAGGTGAATTGAAGCGAAGTCTATCAGAAATCTACTCGATAGCGAAGATGCGGAGGCATTAAAAGCAGCAGTCGTCTGCAAAGTAAAGAGGAGCATCCTCAATCAGATTCAGGTGGACGAAGAGACTCCTTGGAGGAGTATCTAGGAAAGAAGGTGTTCAGAGGAAGACGATGGGAACCAGAGGAAGACATCATCAATGACAAGAGCCGGCAGGTTATATAGAAGACAAGAAACACTGGATTAATTAAAGTTGAGGGTAGTAAATATGGGAGGAGCAACATCACGACGATATGATCGTAGCCAGGCATATAGAACATTGAATAATGCTTCAAAGCCTGGAGAAAAGTTTCACTTTTACATTGGAAATGAAACCATTTGGGAGAAGATCAAGCAGCTAAGGTGTGATGAACAGAGGAATGGACAGGACATTCACCCGATGCAAGCTGATGGTGGAAAGCCTTCGGGAGGACGAATGCTAGAGAGAGATGACCATAACATATCATCAGGGCAAAACAAATTACCGCGTAATCTCGGATACACTGCAAGCGTTCAAGAGAAAGTACTTTTGGTGGGGGATAAAGAAGACAATTACAGAAGTTGTAGGAAACTGCGAAGTTAGTCAACACACAAAGTATGACAGACACCCACGAATAGCGAGACAAGAGGAGACACATACAGCATAGAGAGGATTTGGATGGATCGCCATAACTGATATCTTCAGTAAGGGGCCAATGGCGCACCAGGTGCAGGACAAGTCGTCGGAAGCAGTGTTGGCAGGTCTCCGATTGTGGTTCCAATTGTACGGAATTCCAGAGCACATCGTATCAGACAGAGGCAGAGAATTCGACAATGCCAGGATTCAAACTGAAATGAAGGTCTTGGACGTAACATGGCATCTCAACACACCAGGGCACACAGAGAGTAGAGGAAGCATAGAGTGGCTTCATGGCACATTGAGCGACCATCATTGCTTATTTCAGATCGACAAGGGATTGGAACCGGATGTAGCAATGCCTAAGGCTATAGCCACATATAATCATTCCGTACACACCGTTACGGGGTTTTCACCATTTGAGACCCTCTTTGGGCTTCGAGGACACCGGCAGGACTATAAGGGCACAGCAGTGGACAGTGAGGAGATACACAACATCCATGTTGCTCGAAGAAAGTTATGGGAGAAAGCATGAGGAAGAATGGAAAAGGAAAAAACCAGAAGGGCAGCATAGGATAATTTAAAGGTCATAGACACAATGGGAGCGATCAAAATCGGGATGATCGTATACAGTAAGTTAGGGTCTAACAAGGGTAAGAAGATATAGCGATAGGAGGGTCAATTCGTGGTGATAATTATTAGGGAACACAATGTTGTTACTGTAGAAAGTATTAAAGAGCCTAAAAAGAGGAGAACTGACTATATTGAAAAGTTAAAATTTCCGGCAATAACAATGTAAAAACTGGAGTGTTCTCATATTGCCAGCCACTACTAGATTGTATAACAGAGAAATTATATGCATATAGGAATTTAATTTTATTGTAAATAGTTTTTCTTAATTGTTATTGTTTTCTATGTAATTATCCTGTATAATATCAGTTTACGAGGATTGTTCGTAAACTGGTGGGGGGAGTTATGATCCGACTCAGCTAACTGAGGGGATCAGCTGATCAAATGTATATAAAGAGATGTACCGAACCCAATAAAGCCAGTATGTTACAGCACTTCAAGCGTGTTAGATCTTATTCCTTCTTCTCTTTTTTGACATTTTGCTTTTGCCGATACTTAAGTTATATACATATATATATAATGGTTTTACTTTTACCGTACAATTAACCTTTGAACAAAATAAGAGGAAAATCATGGTCCACACAAGATTTTTAAAAAAAGTACCCACATCACTCTTAAAAGCTGCTAGGTAAGGTCCAGGAACCGCTTACTTCAATATTATTTTACAGTACAGCAGCTATACTATGAAATATGTATAAAGCTATAAATAAACAACAAATTAGAAAGTATTAACAACTATAAAGCTTATCTAACTATGATTAATTTGTAATAGAAAATTATAATTAGATAGATAATTCATAGTATCTTTACAGGAGACACTGAAAAGGTTAATTACAAAAAATCAAATTAATATCAGCAATGAATAGTCTATAATACTTTATAACACTAGTAATAACATAAAGTGAACTTATTTCATGATTATTTGTTTTACATAATGCTTTATGCATACCTTTCTTTAAAGTCCAACACTGGAGGAAGAAACTTGAGGAGAATTCTAGAGCTGAAGAGGGACTCATCAATACTGATTCTGAAAAAGCAGAAATTACACTTTAACACAATTTAGTTAAATTAAAATAATAAGAGGAGAAGGAACAAACTCTTTTTTTTTAGATGCAAGAAAAGTATACAAATATTGTTGTGAAAGAACGATATACAGGGAACCACTTGCCTTGAACTCGCTACAAACTCAAGAGCTATTTGGCATCAAAACACACCTCTATACAACATGAATTGAAGCATATAGCTCTACAAACCATCATAGACATAAAAGCAAATGCACCTTTACCTAATGTTTTATAAACATCAGGTAATATAAGTTATAGCATGTGTAGAAGTTGTGCATGATCTCCTTTTGATAAGTAGTATTAATCGAAAGATTGATGATAGGAGATTTATCATTTATTGAGAAATTAAACATTTGATTGTCTATATTATGCAAATGTATTGACATATTCAGTAAATCTTTATTAGGGATAAACAGCAAGTAACTAATGTTCCAATAAACTTAGTTCTATGGTCTGTTCCTCATTGAAATTAAGGGTAACAGTACAATAACACAATAGAGTACTTTATTCTTCAACACCTGACCAACTCTCAATCATCATCATTAACAAAATCAATTACTTTCACTAACACTATAAAGCAGTGATATAATAAATTACCTTCTAGCAGCTTCAGTGAATTCCTAGAAAAATAAAGGAAAACAACATTAATTTTAAAATAAAAGGAAAATACAAAATATATTAATAAAACTTAAAAATAATTTGTTCAAAATTGAAAGGATTAAAACATTAAAATAAGAAAAGATTTGTTACAATTATTGGTTATTAAAATATTACTAAAAAATGGTAACCTAATTTATTCAAACCCAGATAATTATTACAATATGAATGACTGTATGTTTGTTTTGAAATACATATTTCACATATACTGAAAGGATTTGAATAAATAATTAAATATCACAAATAACATTCCATTATTAAGATTAACTAAATTAATTATTAACGCTTTATTTAAGTTATATTGTATTTAACAAGTGAAAAATATAATTGTGGATCCACCTTGGTCTAATAGCCATTAAAGAGGTGTCCACAATTGCTGAGTTGAATTTTCAATTTCAATTGCATGTATAAGTGCAAATGTAAATTAAAAAATATATATTGCTGAAATTACCTTAAAAAAGGAGAAAATATATTAAAGGTCAAGGATTAGCCTCAGTACGTTTTTGATGTACAAGACTAATATGCCTTAGAGCTGCCTTGCAACTCAACACGGACAATAGTCTAGCATGCAAGGTTTAACTCTGCCTATAAAGCTACTTTCTCTTCGACATACTAAAAAAAATAAAAAGATTTTTTTCCGTGACCCCTCTGTCTTCATACATATATTTCACTTGCTTTTAAAAAACCTACTGAATCATATCCACAAGATAGGCTGGGCTCAGGATCCGGATCCTAGATGTTTACTCGGCAACCAAGGGACAATGGATGGAGACCACCTTGACACATGTCCTGCTCTGACCGAAATAAGAAATAGTACATTTGCTAAAGAGAATTTAAAAATATTAAAATTATATTGGGCAGAAAGGTCAACGACCAACGAGTTAAAAGAAAAAAAACAAACTTTCTTTTACATTTTTTCAAAAACTCTTCCTCTAAAGTACCTTTGATTTTGTTTATTAAATAAATGACTGGTTATTATTGTTAGCAGTAATAAATAATGGATAAATATAAAATATTAAAGAAGTAAACGAATAACTAACAGAGGAAAAACTGAGACCAGAGTTAGAATCAGAAAAAGCCCAGACTGATCAATCTCTTCCTATCATAATCCTATTTACTCAGCTTTAGTTAAAATTTATTAAATTGTTGTATTATTGGCAGGAACAAAGTTTATAACAGAAAAATTAAAGTTTTTTTTTATTAAAAAATATCAAGTCCAAAAATTTCTTATTTTTATTAATTCGTGGTTAAATGCCGAATTTTTACTTTTGATTTAACCATTTAAATAACCATCTCTCATAGTTGGGAGTAATAAACAATGGATACATATAAAATATGAAAGAATTTGATAGTTAAGAACTATGTCCCATTTCCATGATCATTGTCAGTAGTAAGATTTTATTTTCACTTACCTATAGAAGAAACATATTTTCATCCTTAATTATATAGAAATAGTGGTTTTAAAACACACAAGTAGGGTGGTAAATGAAAGTTTTGAGATGCACCTACCGCACAATTTTTTTTTTTGTAATATATATTTTTTATTAGCTGGAAGTGAATTTGTTTATCCATAGTTGGCCATAATCCCAGAATTAAGTCTTTTTTTTTAAATAAAAAGTTGATTGAATAATATAACCAATACAAGATGGATATAATATAATCTTAATAAATTAGAATAAGTTCAACAATTATTTATTCAATATAATATACAATAAATAATAAAACATATGTTTTATAACTGTAAACGTTTTGAAAAACTGTAATACTAGTAAATGTAATCTGTATGTACTTCTAAAATGAGGAACTTGGCCTTAGATGGAGAAAAATTTAATTTATAGTTAAATTTTTTTTTTTTTTTAAACCGGCCAAGAAGCACCGCGGCCTCAGAGGGCCTATTGTACGCCGTCCCTCCTCTGCTCAAAACAGGCCAATTGCCTTTGCAAATCTGGACACTGTATAAGGATCCACTGTTTCTCAAAGTTTGGGATCCAAGATACGATCCTTACCAAAGATGAGGAATTGTGTTCTTGCCACTGCATCACATTTGCACATGATGTGGTAACCAGTCTCTTCCTCCTTTCTGCAGAACCTGCAGATAGGGGACTCTATCAGTCTCATTTTATAGAGATGCTTGTTTAACTGACAGTGTCCTGTGTATAGTCCTGTCACCCATCTTAGGATACTCCTTTCCATATTAAGAAGGCAATTGCTTCATTTCGGGCAGGGTCCAATGAGGAACATTTTTGATTGTTCCATCCCTCTGGTATTTCTCCAGAGTAAC
>NW_027105587.1:123210-123868 GCF_000696795.3 Halyomorpha halys | reverse complement strand
GCTTGTGTGGGGTTGAACCATCAACCCTTACACTGTAGTAAGTGTTCTTATATTTCTTCTCTTGATGATCCGAATGCATAGATCCCGTCTTCATTGATCCTCCTGAACAGTCTACCATGTCCCTCATAAGTTAAGGAATGGTAGTTCGTTCCTAGTTTCATAAACCGGTATGCACAGCTAAGGGCTTGAGCTTCAATCTCTAAGTGTAGAGGTTTAATGTTCAACAGAACCTCCATTGCTGCAGAAGGAGTGGTGCTTATGGCTCCCGTTATCATAAGGCACGCCAGTCTCTGAAGTTTCCCAAGCCAAGTTTGAGATTTCCTGGTCGTAGCCTTGTGCCACCATACAATGGCAGCATATAGAACAATTGGTCTTATCGCTGCCATGTACAACCAATATATAACTTTTGGTTTGAGGCCCCAGGATTTGCCAACGGCTCCTTTACATGCCCAGAGACACCTCAGTGCCTTCATACTGGTCCTTTCAACATGAAGTTGCCACTTCAGTTTGCTGTCCAGAGTAACGCCAAGATGTTTGACTTCACTACAGAATCCCAATCGTTCACCGTTGAGGTACGGCGACCTGATTGCAATATTCTGTCTGTTAGTGAAGACACAAAGACTGACCTTTTGAGGATTGATGCTCAGACCATATTCCT
>NW_027105587.1:120275-123095 GCF_000696795.3 Halyomorpha halys | reverse complement strand
CATTAATCCAGCTGAAAGAAAGTTGTCCCACCCCCTTCATTTCCATGACTCTCGCCATGGTTCTGTAAGGAGTACGATCAAAGGCGCCTTCAATGTCAATGAAGACACCAGCCATAATCTCCTTATAGGCCAATATAGTTAAATTGATAAACTAGCTTAAATTTGTCAGACAAATAAACTAAGACAAAATAACTAGCAATTAAAGAGATATCATGAAATGTTTTAATTTGTTGTTTATAATTATTTTATTTCTTCTATTTTATTATTAATGATTTTGTTTTTACTGTTAGATTTATTTGTTATATATATTTACATATTTCATCATTCTTAAAAATGTTAATCACAAAACTTATTATTATTTAATATATTTAAGATATTAATGGGTAAGACATTGATCTATAAACTTACATTTAAGATACTCGTACACTTGCAGCATACTTTTTTTTTTTTTTCTTCATTTTTTAAACATTTAACAAAGGATTCTTAATTATATAGAACTTATCTTTATGTTTATAGGTGCTTGTATCAATATATTTATATGTAAAAGGTATTGATGTGAGTTACGTGGCTGAATTCTTATGAACTATTGGATCATTTCATATGAAATGTCTGTTCTTATTATTTCAGAAATTCAAAGTAGGATTAGTGGACTTTTGTTGGTTTACCATGTTTATGCTAACATATAATAATGAGCCGTTATTAATCCTCTATTTTTTGATAATCTTTCCAATTGATTGCACATTGTTTAGTATGCCATCAAATATGACCATGAAGACATGCGATTTTCGAGTAATATTTTTTTATGAGTTTAAATTTGGACACTTGGCAGCCTAAGCTTCAAGAAACATTACCATGGAGCTCGGGGAAGGGAATTGTAACGAACAGACCATTCACTGGTAGTTTGAAAAATTTTTGGCTAGTGAAATCGATTTGGATAACCAACCCAGAAAAAGACCTTCACTATCAATGGACAATGATGAAAATAGGCTTATTGTGGTAGAAAACCCTTATCAAACAGTTAAAGGACTTGCAGCACAACTGAATACAAGTGTTTCGACAGTTTCTTGACATGTAAAGACAATTGGTAAAGTAAAATAGTAGATCTAATGGTACCTCATGAACTTAACGAGTGGCAGCAGCTGAAGCATTACGAGACATATATTTCACTGCTTACTAGGCAAAAACTAAGCCTTTTCTTGAAAGGATAATCTTGTGTGATGAAAAGTGGATTGTATATGACAACAGGAGTCAGTCAGGTCAGTGTATTGATGAAATACCAGGATACATGTAAAAACCATATTTGTATCCAAAAAAAAATGATTAGTTTCTGTTTGGAGGTCAATGGCAGGGATAATTTATTTTCCCTTTTTACCTAGAGGTGAAACTATCACATCCACATAGTATTGCAGTGATATTGACATAATGAATTAAAAACTTGTAAAAAAAAACCTCCAATAGTTAATCGGAAGGTACCTATGCTCTTACACGACAACATCAGACCTCATGTTTCACGTCAGACAGTGAAGAAACTAAACAAGCAGTATTACTAAGTCCTTCCGCACCCACCTTATTTGTCAGACCTATCTCCAACAGATTTCTATCTGTTCAGAAATTTGGAAAACCTCCTTAAAATTTTTTAAAAAATGATTCTCAGGTAAAAAACGCATTTTCTGACTTCATTTTTTCACAAAACCCTGAATTTTTCAATTCTGGGATTGAAAAGTTGATAACACTTCGGAGAAAATGTTTATAAAATGAGGGTAAATATTTTGAACAAAATGTTTTGATTTCATAAAGTTGATTTACTATAACCTTTCCTATGAAGACTGATATTTCATATGAAACAACACAATACATAATCGTGTATTAGGTCTAAATTATTGGCTATACGCACGTATTTAACAAAATATAAGCTCCATTTAAAAGGTTATTGCACTAGCACCATGTTGCATCAGTATTTCTCAAGTGATATGACTTCACTCAAACAAACATGACTTTACTTACTATTTTATACACAAAGAGTGACACAAGTGGTCTATACCAACTATACCACACTTGTGTGAATCTTAATATTTTAAAGCTATCCCTTTTACTTCAGAAATTGGGACAAAAGTGCACTGTTATAGGTAAAGCAGTTATTGAGTAGTGTCACTTCAGAAATAAGAGTATAAGGAAAAGAATTTAAATAAACATCAGTGGAGGGATGTACATATGCCTCTTATATTGGTGGCATCCACAATGAGCCTTCAGTTTGGCCTTATTATTATTATATTAAAAAAACTTAAAATTAAAAACAAATAAAAAATTAAAATTAAAAATGAGTTGTCTGGTCATAAAACTTGGTAACTGAAATTTTTTATGAATTGAAGTTTTTGGTAACAGAGACTTTTTTATGTCTGGTTTAATAAAATTTTGAAAGAATCTTAAGGAAATTTGATTATTATTAAAATAATAGAAATTAAAAGTAGTGGTATTGATCGATAGATGCCGTACATCGAGAAAACTATCACACAAGTATGATGTACCTGAGCCCACCTCAAGTAGAATCAAAAGAAAAAAGTGACTCAAGGATGAAGAAGGAGTTGATGAACCTCTTTTTGATGAAAAAAAGAAACTTAAAATAGAATTGTATTTTAAAATAATGGACTCCCTACAGTTGCAGTTTGAAGACTAATTTCCTGATCATGGCCTGAAAATGGTCCAGCAAATATAAAAAAACTTTTTTCTCATGGAGAAATCCAGAAGAAAGGATTAGAATTGAAGTTTAATGGTATTCATCATACCAGGGCATTCAAAAAGTCCTGTCGTTTTTCGTTTGTT
>NW_027105587.1:110146-119100 GCF_000696795.3 Halyomorpha halys | reverse complement strand
AAAAAACGACAGGACTTTTTGAATGACCTGGTATGTGTACCTATTATAAATGGGATACTGGTGGAGTTTCAGAAGAATTAAACAATTTTAGCAAGGTTTACAATGTTTCCCATGAAAGTGACGATGTCTGTGAAATACTTGGTGAAGCAAAAGGCAAAAAAATTATTTTATACGATGCATAAGATGATAAAGACAGTCCCAGAAGTGATAACGTAAATAAAGTAAAGGATTCATAGACAGCTCACAGGTTTTTTAAACCTGTTTAAAAATGCCTAATTAACTTTTCCGGATTCAAACAACTACAAGCTGTGTATTGAACTTTATGATCTTTGGTAGTAACATGCAGTTTTGCTGAAAGAGCCATGAGTAGGATGAAAATTGTTAAAAATCGACTAGGATTGAGTATGGGTGATTAGTGGCTATCAAATCTGATGAGCCTATCATATGAACAAGAAATCTTTTCTAATATTTCCAATGAAGAGATAACTGAAACCTTTTTCTAAAAACAACTTCAGTAAAGAGAGAGCTACTGGCAAGGTCTTAAAGGAAAACCATTGTGAATGTGCTTGACATCTATTTTTCAAAGTTCTGTAACTATTGACCAACTTCATGATATCCGTTTTCTCAATTTTTTTCTTCTTTTATTTGTGTGTAAATAATAATTTATTGTATTTTTTATTCAGCCAAATATAATAAATATATTTTTTAAAATATCTAGTTGATTTTATTTTACAATTCCACAGGGTACAGTTCTAGGACCTATTTTATTCCTACTCCATATAAATGGGTCGTTCAATTTAAACATTGAAGGTAAAATAATTGGCTTTGCTGATGACTATTTTGATTTTTCAGATGAAAATGATATTAATCTTACCAAACAAGTCTATCTGACATCATCTTTAATTAAAAAAATTGGTTTAGATGACTTATTACTAAATTGGAATATAAATACATTGGTTCTTCATTTGGATATTGACCATTGTCTGGTGACACCTTGGTTCAACTATAGTCGAAAATTGCCACAATTAAGGCATGACGAAAAGTCATTAATATATGTTTCGAGGAGGGGAAAGGCAAATCTACGTGGGTGGATGACTCCCACAAGGTCTTGGGGGGGGGGACCTCAGCTTTAAAGACAATCGCTTCTCTTTCAACAGCTCTTAAAAAAGAAAAAGTCCTAAAAAATTATTAGCAATTTAAAAGTATTGGATACAGAATATAAAAATCAACAAAGCTTTCAATATTAGAAAGCAAAATTAAAAATAATATTTGAAGTACAGATCCAGTTTTTTGTCAGCCTGTTTTAAGTCATTTCAGGGTCATGTTATAAACCAATTAAAAACTTTAAAAAAAAAAGAGAATTTTTTTATCGATTGAAGTCTTGCAAAATCAATCAGAATAACAAATGTAGATATTGAATTTGGGCACACAATACATCATGAAATTGAGCACACAAATACAAAGATTTTACAAATAAACTAAAGGCTAAAAAATATGGTTTCATGAGTGTATTTTATATTTAAGTCAACTTAAGTTAGTTCCCATGGAACACCAGGCAAAAGTAAGAGGAAAGTCTGTAACAGGTTTTAATAACTAATCATAATTTCGGTAGAACGATTGGTATATAAATATTAAATTCCTTTTATCCAACAATGTATGGCTGTGCCCCAGTATACTATGGAGAGGAGGTTTACTTTCAATGTGGTAAATTTTTCCAATAAAATTACACTATTACCTAAAAGGAGCACTAACAGTGAAATTTAGATGATTTTTCATAAGATTAGACAATAACAAATGCTACAGGATACCAATGGGTCAACAGATTGTGATAAAATAAAATTTTCAATAGTTAACAAATGATAATATGATCAAAGTTATTTAAAACACCATTATTTCACTCAATTTTTGACAAATGTGAGAGGTTTAACAGGGAAGAACTTCAATATATTCAGTCCACTACTAGTTCTAAGCACTTTATTTCCACTCAATAGATCAGACAGTCTTCAAGCACTAAAGAGTAAACCCCAGAGGCTACATTGATTAAAAATATAAAATAATTCATGATAGCATCAGCATAAATAAGACAAAAATAAGTTCCAGTCTACTGATTGATACTTATAAATAATATCATATAAATTGTTAATAAAATTCTGATTTCCATATACAGGATATAATCATTTTCCATCTCTGGAAAATTATTTTAAATCCTAAACACTTAAAAACTGTTTATAATATTTAATGTTTACCCTTAAAAAACAAATAAGTACTTTTATAACCCAGCAGTGGTACATCAACTAAATATTAGAGACCTATTCAGAAATTATAACTTAACTTAGGTATAAATAGGAACTGAAAACTGAAAGAGCTCTAGATTTCGACAAATTCCAAACATAAAAAATCAAATAAATTGATAATAATCAAAACTACTTTAATATTACAGCACTAAAATACACAAGGGGACTTGAATAAAACTATAAATTCTATATCTAAGAATCTATCTGTAACCTGGCTTAAGAGAATTTAAGTACCTTATGAAAAGAAACTGGAATACTACTGGTGATAAACTGAGAATCATCTTCGGTAGAAAAATACTCTGTAAACAAACTTAACTTCACAAACTAAAACTTAGGAGTTGAATGATATAATAAAAGTAAAAAAGTTTAGTACAAATTTTAGTACTGGTAATGTCAAAACTGAATTAGCAACATAAATATTCAGCTAAAAGGATATTTTACCATTTTCAACTGAATCGATAGAAAAACTTGAAAGTATTAAGAAGCTAAAAATCACGAACACAGATTTGGA
Source organism: Halyomorpha halys (assembly GCF_000696795.3). Lineage (NCBI taxonomy): Eukaryota > Metazoa > Arthropoda > Insecta > Hemiptera > Pentatomidae > Halyomorpha > Halyomorpha halys. Next base: position 116,295 of record NW_027105587.1, on the reverse strand, counting down.
AAAATAAAAAATTCGTTCCATTTCACTGCATTTTGAATGGGAAAGCTACTGATCAATTTTTGAAATATCAAAATACCATTCTTAAACCACAATGAAACCTCAAGTATTATCGATTTTTTGGAGCGAACAACCCGGTGATTTAGAGGTCCAAAACTAAGAATTATTGCTAGTTATGTTAGCTCGATGTAGAACATGATTGAAGATAATTTGTTCTTTCTAATCATTAGTTAACTATGAAAAGGCTATTTCCTTGGTTGAGCTTCAAGTCAATGTGGCAAATTTTGACCTCAAAGAATTTCGTTTTTATTTATATCTCATATTTCAATTGATTTACATTAATTAATTTATTATAAATGCAACAATAGAAGACTCAAATAGCGATATACTTCTGTTAACATCATACACGTGTAAGGGATTTAATATAAAAAATATCTTAAACCTTTAAACCAATGAAAGGTACTGTGTTCAGTTCTAGGTGATGAAGTACTATTTCTAGACCAACGGTTGTGCAAGGAGTTGATTTGGTCACAATCACGCTCAACCACCAAGCATTCTTCCAATTAAGAGTGATAAATTTACAGAAGCTGGCTATGTCTCAGGAGATTTTCCTATAGTCGATCAACGGTTGATGTAGCCGAATCAATGATTATCTCCCTCCGCTGGACTCGAACCCATACACGGGAGGAAAGAAATGCAAAATCTTTAAGGGCCATTTCTACGCGACCGACATAATTTGTGAATGTAATATCATAACAATGAGAAAGTATGACAGTACTTATCTACACAATAGGGAACACAACCTCGCTATCAGTTAAACTTGATGAATAAATGATGACTGATAATTATATACAATCAACAACGGTTACTATAGATAATAAAATATAGGAAACATTAAAGTTTGTAACATAAGTATATAATAGTTAATAATATAATAGATAGTGCTACCAACTATCAAGCTATGCAGTGATCAAGTCACAGCTGTCGCCATCCCAATTATTGTCACTATTAGGGCCCTTGCACAAGACAAGAATTTTACGGGGTCAGACATTTCCGGGTGATAGCAGCAGGCTCATCGACTACAAGACCAGCCGGAAAATGACCAGCCTTATAAAATATTTAAGGTAAAGAAGGGGTTTTATCCGGTTTCTTATCGGGTACAGTGCATTGCTGGTTTAGCATATGACTAATTTATTTATTCATAGCAATTACATATTGTGAACGGAGTTTATAAAAATTAAAGTGGAACCTCAGTATTATATGGGTCAACATGAAATGAAACCAACTGCGTTATACAGGTGGGCTACAGCTGGGTTAGTAGGGTATAAATTATTGGAAGAATTATACCTACATGTATGTAATAAAAGATGCTTAATTAAAAAAAAAGAAGTTGTACATTTATAACAATAAGGCATGACAGTGAGGAAAAGATATTGTGTTTATCGATACACAGGTACTTTGCTAATTCGTGTCATTGATTATCAAGAGGTTTAGTCATTTTAAGTTTCTTTAAGCAATCGTGCTTTGCTTTCATAATTTTTGGTTTAGTGGAAGCTGTTTGCAAGAATTGTATGGGCTCAACAGAATATTTATGTCTATTCACCAAACGTAATGAAAAAAGTACGCTGTTCCAGTGTGCTTGATTACCTCAATTCCACTTTGTTCTCTAATGTGGTAATACAAAAAAACAAAAAAAACATTCGATTTGAAGGGTATTCAAATATTGGGCCAGGGCTAGTTCCGCATTATATCCGAATCAGCCCTAAAATGAACCGTGTTGAAGAGTGGGTCCACATTATTAAAACAATGACATTAAATTATTTTATCTAGTTTAGAATGCTTTTTGGTTTATTTATTTTTAAAGAGTTTTTTTGCTATGACCTATTCAGGTCCTGGCTGTCATATTATGTGTCTTGAAGATTTGCAAATAAAACCTAGTGGAAATATCATGTTGCTGTGATAAACACGCATCAGACGCTAATGATTGATCCGTAATGAGCTGCATTCTTGAGTTGAATTGAGAATTGATGATGTGTTGCCAATAATGGATGATGAACCTAGCCTTGATTGGGTCCCATCGATACAGACCCTTGATCTACTCCATCGTTCTGAAAAATTGTTCTCTTTCAATATTTTATCAGCTATTACTGTTGGTGTATCCGTATATTACTGAGGTGTCAAAGTCATCATTTTTTTTTTTTTTTGTTTATTCTAGATGGTGTTTCTTGACCACAACGTTTTTATAATATTCATCTTAAGCATCAAATTGGCCAGTTTGCTTTCCAGAAGAAATTTATCCAGTAGATCTTTAAAAATGTATTGAATTGAATCTCTGATTGAGAGAAATTTAAGAAGACATACCCTTTAAGTTGTTCTTAAACCCCTTTCATACCTTATATTGTATGGTTCCTCTATTTGTCTTGAAAGGTCTGCTTACAGAAGCCGTTACTCACGAGGTAGGTACAACAATAGGCTATTCTTGTGGAATTCGTAAGTTAAGGTTACCAGCTGTCGTGGTCTGTGATTGCCTTATATCGGACCTGGCTTAGGTCCCCGAGTACAAAGGTACAAACGTAAAGAACTGCTTACTAGTTTTGAAAAATTTAAATTTGATTATTTTCCGAAATTATGATTCATGTTGGTATTTTCGTTTACTAGAAGAAATAGATACATAGGTTACTTGCATTGACCATGTATGATACATTTATCATATTTATTGCTAATGAAAGTTAGCTTCATTTAAGTATCAAAATTTTGGTGAATCATCTTAAAAAATTCCCCAATTTTTCACGTGGCTTCCTGGGATCATAAAGAATAGTATGCATAAGAAAATATCATTCAATTACTTGTTTTGGGACCAAACTGTGTTAAAGCGGTAGAAAATAGCTTAACCGCCGACCTTAAAAGGAATTTGGAAAGTTTCCGAAAGCAGGCGGATGCGACCGAACCACGGAGAGATATGCTATCATGACTTTTTTTTGTGTGTAAGATTTTCCAAAAAAACAAAATAAAATACATGAATCCCGAGTTTACAGAGGAGAGGTTAGAAAACACGATCAAGGGCTAAGGAACCAAATTCTAATTTTTATTAGAAGAAATTATGGTTTTTAATGAATACTAGAAGCAGGTTTGAAAATAACAAAAAATTGATGCCACATCAATTTGCAGGAAACACTACAATCAGCATTATTATGTTATCACAATCGGCAGGAACACCTTCAATCCTGAAAACTTTTTTTCCCACATATCTTACGAAGAATTACTAGCCACTATTCTAAGATCCTATACCAACGATCATGGACCAGACAACATTCCTATTAAGTTGATTAAATCCTGTCTCCCAATCCTTATTCCCATACTTTATCATATATACAATTTTCCCTTGCAAAATGCCACGTTTCCTTCTCGTTGGACAAACCTTTAGTTCGACCATTAAATAAAATCCCAAATCCTTCTTCACCTAATGACTTCTGCCCTATTTCTCTCCTTTCTAACCTTTCAAAACCGTTAGAACGCCTTGTTTAAAACCAACTCTCAAACCTCCTAGAAGAACATTTCCTCATCAATCCCCTCCAATCCGGCTTTCGACCTGGCTATTCAACACAACCCGCTCTCCTGAAAATAACCCACAACCTCCAAACTGCCATGGAACACCAAAACCTAATTATCCTCATTCTCCAAAGCATTTGTCACGGTTGACCACAACATCCTTCTTACCAAACTACGAAATCTTCCTCTATCCAACAGTGCTTTGCGCTGGTTTCAATCCTTCCAATCTGATCGTTCCCAGTACGTAGTGGTTCCTGATAAACCTCCATCAATGACTCTACCCCTCACCTGTGGTGTCCCTCAGGGTTCATCGCTATCCCCTACCCTTTTCGCTATCTACATCAATGACCTTCCCATCCTTATTCAACATTCTCAATACCATTTGTATGCAGATGATTTCCAAGTTTACCTTTCCTTCTCACCTTCTGATCTATTAGTTGCTACGGAGAAGATTCAAGAAGACTTGAATATAATTAGTCAGTGGGCACAAGAAAACAAGCTTAAGTTGAATGCAGAGAAGACTATGGCAATCGTAATAGGATCCAATCACCTCCAGAAAACTATTTATCACATTCCAATCTTATTCCTAAACAACAATTCAATACAATTCCATCCATACGTTAAAAACCTTGGTGTCACTATAGACCAAACTAGGAAAAATAGGAAAAAAACACGTCTCCGATATTTCCCGTCGTACCTTTTCTCCCCTAAAGCGTTTAAATTATCTTCGTCACCTACTTCTTTTTGAAACCCGCAGGCTCCTGGTTACTTCCTTATTATTCCCCCACTTTGACTACTGCTGTGTGGTTTACGGGGGAATCTCTGGGGATCTCGAAGCAAAATTAAAACGGTTAAATAATTGCTTTGTATGATACATCTTTGGGGTCCCCAGGGACGCCTCTGTCACCCGATTTTATGAAGAGTTGAAGTGGCTTTACCCCTCCTTCCGTCGTAAATATTTCCTTGCTTCCTTTCTCTATCGAGTTATCCAATCCCGCCGTCCATCGTACATCTCAGATATCCTTCAATTTAAGTCCTCAGTGCATTCCCGCAATACCCGCTCACGGCCTTCAGAATTATATGTAACTGCCCATCGAACCGCAGCTTTCGGTAGATCTTTCCTCATCCGTTCCTCTTCCCTATAGAATTCTATTCACTCCTTTATTCGCAGTTCTAATACCCTTCCAATCTTCAAATCCCGTACCTTCTGCCCGGAAGAATAGCAATTGAAAAATTCAAAAAAACTTTCTTTATTTTCTGGATTTTATGTCTTAGATTTTCGTTTATAATTGTAAATATGTACACTAGCAGAAATTATCTCTTTTCGTTTATCATTTTTTTGTTTCATTGTATTTGATTTTTTATCATTTTTTTTTTTTTTATTTACTACCGAATTTTTTATCTACTATATAGAAGTCATCTTATATTTTATGATATGACAAATGGTTTTATCATTATTTTAAGTATTCTGTTAATTATTGTTGTTTATTTGTATCTTTTTAAATTCATTGTATTATTTTATTTTATGACATGTTGTAATTTCATCTCTATTTTGTAATTTACTCGAAGGCTCTAAAGCTTAATTTTGACGCCTGTAAATTATTCTAAAGGGATCAATCACTGAATAAATAAAGATTATTATTATTATTATTATGCGCATCACTTATATAATGTTCTCAAACCCTACAATAAAAAAAAAAAAGCAATTAAAATTACCTCTCTTTTCTACAAAATAGACATATAAACCAATTAACTCTTTATTTAGCAAAAAATATAACACATTTAAATAAAAAAGGAATTTATATTTAAAAGAAAATTCTTAATATTTTTATTTTACTATTACCCATAAACTTTTTAAAAAATGAATTATTAAGTACCTATTAATTATTTTATTTAAACCAATTTTATCATAAGCCTGAATTGATTAATTTTATAAGTTAAAAAAATTGCTTTGATTTCGCAGTTGCGTTGAATATTACGTAACTTATAGTTAATTAATAAAAATACGTAAAATAAATTACCAGAGAGGCCAGGTAATAAAAAAATGTAAATTAGAATTCTAAAATAATAGTAAATAGAGGGGTTTATTTATGGGGGTAATACTTAAGAAGGGTTTTGCAAGGTGAAAAAAACAACTGAAGATCCAGGCAAGCGCCGGCTCACACAACTAAGACGAATTGCTTGTGTGCTGAGGAGGTAGTTAGAGTCTGTGCGCATTTGCGGATTAGAGTTTAGTGCACTATAAATCCCAAAATTTGTCTCTTCACGAGGTTGAAGCCGGTACTTCGAAAAGGAGATCAGATGGGACACAGTGGAGAGACTCTCAGCGAAAACTTCACCATGGGCCCCAAGCGTTGCTAGTCAATGTTTATTTTTGCAGAGACAAAATATTACTTTTTGATCTTGTTTTATAGATATAAAATTGTATTAATGGCATTATTTTTTTAATGTTTTAGTTTGATAAAACATTTTTTTAGTTTATAATTAACTTTTCTATCTGTGTAGTAATATAAAAAGTATTAATTTGCTGTAATTTTGTTTCATTTCGCCATGTCATTTTAATCAGATAAATTTTAAATTCGTAGCCATTTTCTTAAATAAAA
>NW_027105587.1:104017-109426 GCF_000696795.3 Halyomorpha halys | reverse complement strand
ATAAAGGATTCTTTTGTGTTTACCAGTTACCAATTAAATACCTTTATATTTATAAAATATGGTTACCATTAAATATATAATATAATAAGGGGTGGTACTATGTAATATGATAGTAAATAAACTACATAAAGGAACTAAGTATTTATTTACAGTTTATTGCAGTAATAGGAAGAGAATAGGAGTGACTGAGTCTTCAGACTGCGTCCTGTGTGGAGTTGGTGAGATGACTGGCGATCACATATTTGCATGTGGGGCAACGGCAGACTTGACTACAGACAGGAGTTACTTCAGCAAAGCTAAACTATATTGGGCTGTTGGAAACAAAATGGCAGAAATGCCTCCTTTGGCGTAGGAAAAAAAAAAAAGAAAAAGTTTTTTGCAATGATATGATTAAAATGATTGTAATGATCCAGATAAATGGTTGCCATAAAATATGATTATTACATTATTACTTATTACCTAATATGTACATACAGCTGCTGATTTGGGTGGTGTGTGTCGAGTATGTAGTGACGTCTTCGCCATTGGTGTCGTGTTGTAAGGATGGGCCTTCCAGGTCTCATAGGCCCTTCTTAGAACTTCGTCTCGTCAAAATGGCTCTTGCTGTCCCTTCGGTATTCTGAATCTTCGTCTTCAATGCCCTTTTTCCTGGTTTAGTTGTCCTGCCCCTTTTCACCCACCTCCCCTTAAGAGCGTTACCTTTTTTTGAATCTAATTCCTCATTGTATATACACGAGGCCACTGTGAAAGGTCCCTTGAAAAATATCCCACCTTGGCCAGGTATCGGAACATATGGCGAAAAACCTTAATAATATCGAGAATTGTTAAAATGTCAATACATATCACAGGAAAAGAATAAATGAGAAATCCAAATTGATTAGATTTGAAAAAAATGTTCTATTACAGAAGCCATCATCTTAGAAGAAATCAAGAGATCCGACTTTTCATCAGGTCCTTTTTTATTATTTATCTTTTCACACCCACCTATTATTACTATTGAAACAAATACAATACACACAATTTACATAAATATATATGTATACAAAACAAAACCAATATCTTTTTATTGCAATAGGGGCATTTTAAGTTAGGTATTTGCGGCGCTTATTCGCCGTCTACATAATATGAGTGGGGAGGGAACTCGATACTTGTTGGCCCTGTTGCCCTTCAGTCTTGGTAACCATTCAAAACTAAAATTTAATGTTTGTATAACCTTAATCTTTTTCCTGTAAACCAGTTAATTTCCCTCTTGCCACTTTATTATAAGTATATTAAGTAATACATATAATATTTACAGAAAAATATATGCAACTTGTACAACTAATAATTTTATTTAGCATGAGTGATTTTTACTGATTATTCGAGGACGATGAGATCTGTCCGAGCGCAATATAGCAGATTTTGATAAACTGTTTGTTCTTCTGCTGTTCCTGTGGTAGTCTGATGAGCCACTAAAACTTCTATAATTATTTATTTTATTTTACAATGGAAATAACTGCTTATATTTATATGGTTTACATTATTTGTTAAATATTTCTTTATTAACAATTGATGTTACTATTTTTATTGATAATGTAAAAAAAATTAGGAACTATACATTACTAACACAAAATCTGAGTGATCTTCACATGTATATATCAAAACAATAAAGAGAGGTTAGAAAATAAAAATAAAAAAGTGATCAAGACCCCATCTCAAATTTCAAAATACATCAAGTTCTAATAATCTTTGAACTGCAAGGGTTTAATAAGAATAGAGTTTTTTTTAAAATATTTTATTTAGTAATATTTATTCAATCAACATTTATAAAAAAATATTTTAAAAACTAGTTAAAGGTTTGTTTTTAAATATTAATATGCTCAAAATAATAAGCTCGAAGTTATTTCTATTAAAATTAAGTTTACTATCCAATGTTTTCAGTGCATGATAACAGATACATTACAAGTCTTTTTTGCCTTTGACAATTGACTACATTATTAACTTTTTAATAATATGTTCAAACAAATAGATTAATAATTAATCGATACCTAATAGTCTTGTAAAATTGAAAGTAAATCTAAAAGCGACTGTGAACTAATTTCTTTCATTAGATTCTAATGAAAAACTGTTTTAAAAAGACAATCATAAAAAGTTTATCACTCCCCGGGTTTGCATAAGCCTTACATGGCAATTTTTCCAAAATAGCCAACTCCTAAACTATTACTAATGGCTTAACTATTCAAATGAATGAAATTTGAAGGATTAAATTGCGACAATGTTGGTATATTAAAAGTAAGTGGATGGAGGCAAATATCATCTTAGATTTTAAAGGAAACTTTTTTTTGTACCGAACTACAGTGTCCACTGCCATACTATACTTAGAAACCCATTTACAATAAATGGTTTCGAAATTTTTCATTTTTATTGTATCTTGTATCCAGAGGTAAAAGGTTTCTATTTTTTTCTGTACACTACTATCAACATTTATTTAAAAAAATAAAGAAATTTTTACTCAGTGTCCAATATCTTGAAAACTACCAACAGTACGAAAAATAATTATTAGAAGTTTAAAAGGACGATCCAAATCCTTCAAGTTCCGGAATTAATGATCATGTTTAATTTTTCTAGTTAGAATTTTTGTTTCTTTTTTAAGTCGTTTCAAAAAGCTACACTGTTTATTCCTGTTTGAAAATTGGCAAAGAAACATCCTCGGAATAGTTATATTTGAAATAAAGTAATCAGAGCTGGAGCTCATTTTTAAAACTTTTTCTATCATTTCATTTGTTTAAGTGCGGAAATATCCGATATATTTCAACTGTGGGATATAAAAAAAAAAAATAATACAATAAAAATGTATGAGATCTGTAAAATCTGAAATTACCATTAGTAATTCTTCACCCAAAACGGGAAATGGAATAAAAAGATACGAAATTTCATTTCTAAATAAATATCTTCCTAAATCTAAAATGCTCTTCGAGAGGATGATCAATGGATTTTTGGAGAATACTTTTACTGTCTTCCTCCACCCCCTCGCCAATCTGCACATAAGAAGTATATGAGCCTTCGAAGGCTTAGTTAAAAACAAAATTGTGAATTTCCCCAAAATCTTCGATTTCGAGCTCCAATCTAAAGAAAAATAAGGTTTTCGACTGTTGTGTAAAGTAAAATCAATTTGCGTCAAATGCATAATGTGTTAAAATGCAATGTGTGTGCAAATGCATAAAAAAAATAATGATTTGAGGATAAAGAAACAAAAGTACATTTTGGAAGATTGTTGATTGACCGTGTGAATAAATGAATGGAATATGGCTAAAAATGGCTGAATGGAATAAAATAAAAAATATTTATTTTTGACTGCCGTCAAAACAGCCCTGACGAAGCCCTGCAACGTGGGGCGAAACGTTGGCTCAATAAAATAGTATAATTCTACTATTTGAGTTTTTTTGACCGCACCCGGACCATATTCCATTCATCAAAAAGTACATTTGTTTGTAAGACAATCTTGACACAGACAAAAAGACAGGTCGAAAATCCTTTTCTATACTACGTAGATTCTCAAAAATCCGTCTAAAACCACTCATGGAAAATTTTACACGATCGAAAAGTACAAGAAATAAAAAATTAGAAATTCTGGGAACAGGGACTTAGTTACAGGGGAGAGGTTAGGGTGTGTTATCCCCACAATAATTTGGAAACCCGGAAAATTTGATAATCATTTTTGTAGAAAATGAACTTGCTATCGAACATTTATTTTAGCTATCTCGGTGAATCAATGAACATGGTTGTGTGTGAACATGTGGATTCTCTTTTTAATGCAGTCCGATATCCTACGGATTCTGATATAAAGCGTATTTAGACTAATTTTGATTAATCTTAAAATATGTACTTCTTATTCTTACTTCATTTTATAGAAAATAAGAATTATAAGCTTGTGTAATTTCATAGGATTAGTTTACATTATTAAAACGGCGAATATTAAAAACAAAAAAGTAAATGAATGAAAAAAAAAAGATATATAAGAAGATGGTCAGGGTTGCGGTCAAAAGTGAAACAAAAATAGCTACAACTATTTATTTTCCAACGTTTCGCCCCACTTTGCAGGGCTTCATCAGGGCTAAAAAGATACAAAATGAAACTATGTTAAGATACAATGATAGGAATAAAAATACAAAGATAAGATACAATGAAAAGAATAAAAAACAAGTAACAAATGCAAGAGTAAAAGTTTCATATAAAAATACGTAAAATATAAAGCTAAAAAAGTACAGGAGATGTATATAAACCAAAAACAATACGGGAAAAAAATATATATATATGTATAAATATACAGAGATAAAATAAACGTCATGAAAGAATAATAAAAATAAAAATAAATAATAATAATGATATAAAATGAAAAAAAAAAGAAATGAAAAGAACAAATGTGAATAATAAGTTTGAAATATCGAGTAGCTGTTTTCTTGTTTACTTCAAACAAATTAATCCTGTCCAGATATGCGCCATATTCTCAGAACTATTTTCTAACCTGCTGTCTTAAACTTATTGTCGTCTTCGTGATTTATTCAGTTCTTAAAGGCGTTCCTCATCGTTTAATTCTTGGACTATTTCTTTTCAAAATTTTTACTAACGGTATTATATTACATTTGACGACTTATTCTTTTTTTTCTTAGCTAATGACTTGAAAATATATAAAACTATCAAATCGTCTGAAGATTGTAAACAACTAAATATTCTCACCAACGATTATATCCCAAATGGGTTTGAATGTAGTAAATATAAGCAATATAATTATAGCATAAATTGTCTTAATTTCTTATATTATCAACCACCCAGTTTACTCTTACTTAAAGAACAATAAGTTTGAGATTTATACATAATTTTTTATTACAATTTAAATGTCAAAAATGTTTTAACCATAGTTAAAAAAACAAAAACAGTAAGACAGGAATCCATATGAGAAAACCAATATTGAAGCACTGCAAAATCTATAAATGCGTTTCCTAAGTCTTTGGTTTCCCATCTTGGTTCTCAGGTCCCTTTGGAAATTCCATACAATCCTTTACTTGAAATTGCTAGCTGGTATAACAAATTTCAACCCGAAGATTTAATTAGAGTATTACTTTCGTTTACACACACTTCCATAATATTTTCTATTCTCCAGATCTCCAATGTTTTGACAAAAGTCTAGTTTGATGAGGAGGATCATCCTCATCAAACAAGACTTTTTCTATAACTTTTACAAATAAAATTATAATAAATTTTAAAGTTTACCAAGAATGATGTATAATGTTATCTCATTATTAGATTTTAAATTTTAGTTTATATCACCTATAAAATGAATTATACAAAATTCCTACCTTATTTATTTTTTTAAAATCTGTATACTATCGCTATTACGTTTTTCCATTATATTAATTATTTATTATATAA
>NW_027105587.1:98205-100487 GCF_000696795.3 Halyomorpha halys | reverse complement strand
CATATAAAAGTGAGCTGTTTGGAATTTGCCGACGATCTCGCACTGTTGGCAGAATCAGAGGAAGAGGCTATTAGTCAAATAAATACTCTACAAATAATAGCAGAAAAAACAGGCCTACAAATATCATACGACAAAACAGAGCTCATGATTACTGAAGTAAATTTCAAGAAAAAAATAGTAAACACTGAATGTGGAAATATAAAAGTGACCAGAAAATATAAGTACTTGTGGGAAATAATTTATCACAACGGTTCTGAGATAGAGAGCATCCGAGAGAAAACCACCAAATTAGAAAAATTTAAGCTTTCAAACAGCTAAAATTTACGAGAAGAACCTCTCCTCCAATGCAAAGTTAAGGCATTACAACGTTGTGATGAGGCCTGTGATTTTATACGAGGTGGAGACCACATGCTTACCCATCTTGGAAAAGCTGCTAAAAATAGAGAGTAGGATCTTAAGAAAAATCTATGGGCCCAGGAAAACACAAGTTACAGGCTAAGATCTAACGAAGAGATCTACAGAAAAATCAAAGAAACCAAAATGAGCATCAGAAGACTGATGTTCTAAGAGCACATGAATAGGATGAAGCAGGAAAGATTGAATAAGAAGATCTTTAAAAAAGTTTTTAGATACAAAAACATGGGAGGATGCACGAGGCAAATGTAAGAGGAATTAAAGGACTTAAAATTTCAGTCGACTGTCTAGATAGAGATACATATAGGAAAACAGTGAAAAAACTTACCAATATTGGTTGAGGAAAAAAAGAGGTATGAAGTGGTCGGAAGAAAGAAAAGAAAGGCAGTCGAGGATGATGAAACTGCTATGGGAAGAAAGAAAATAAAGAATCCCAAAGAAACCTAACCTTTGATATTCACGTGGTTCTTAGTGGCCGATTCGTGATTAAAAAAAAATTATATATTTGTAATTTATGTCTTGATTGGATTATATATAACTGGGTTTATAGATCATGTTCGCTATTTTAGAATTGAAAGAGTAGATAATAGTGATCCTCGTGTATACTTTTTCGGATTCTTTCAATTAGTTTTAAAAATTCAATTTTACACGAGTTGGACATAGAAAAGTTTAAATTTTTTATAACAGAGAGTTTGTGAAAAAAAAACATGAAAAGTTAACTTACACCCTTAAATGTTTTATTGGCAATCAGTTATTCAAATGTTCTGAGTGGTAGGGATCTCTCCTGATATACACTGTATTTTTTTTTTCTTATTTAGACCAAACTACAGCATATCTAGCAATAAATTGTTATCACTATTACTATTATTATTACTTAGATGATATATTATATTAATGAATTAATGAATTATTTAGACCAATAATGTTTACTGATTTTATAGGAAGATGAAGTTGATTTTAAATTATTATTTATGTAAATTTTCTTATTTTCTATTTAGATGTTCCGATGTTATAAATAACGTTATTTAATAATGAATAATTGATTTATTTGTTTAGTTATATATTTTTATATTTAAATATTCTAATTTTATAAATAACATTACTTCAAGCATTAATTTAAATTAGAAGGTCCCGTGGCCATCTCCTTTTCAGCAGCCTCGAGGGATTATCTGGGATTGTTAAGGATGAGAGATTAAGAACTAATGGATTATGATGTGTAAGGAGTTGGGAATGAAAAGACACATATCTATTTCGGGCCAAATCTACAATGAAAGGGATGTTAAGGTCTCTGTGGATGAGTTTATTTGTAACGTAATAAGAAGCATCAAAGATTTTACGTAGGATTTTGGATTGTAAGGATTGGGATGCGGGAGGAATTTGATGGTTTGGTAGATCCTCAGAGCTCAATTCCATATGTCCAAATTGGTCCGATTATCATAATGTATAATAATATTCTGTAGAGAATGGGAAGTTTAGAGCGTTTCTCAAGTAGGTGTTGTAGCTATCGAAATCTACGAGCAGTTTCTTGTCCTTTCAGTCTTGTTTGTGGATTCCAAGTAAGTCTCTTGTCTAGATGGAGTCCTAAGTATCGAATCTGTTCAACAGGCGTTAGTGTAATATTGAAAAAGTAAGTAATATTTAAAAAAAGATACTGTAGCAAATGAATCTCAAAATAAAATAAATTCTTCGGTTTACTAAGAAAGATAGAAATAAAACCCAATATTCTCTGTTTTTCTCCCTTTTAATCATTATTCTTTTAATAATAAGAGAAATAATTGCACTTTTAGGTAACATTTTAGAAATACTTGCTCTGTTCGATAGTAAATGAAATGAAAAAATAACTTTATTCTGGGACATATGTCCCCTAA
>NW_027105587.1:83318-96396 GCF_000696795.3 Halyomorpha halys | reverse complement strand
TTCATTGTTGTTACTTTTTTGAAATACTGAAAGCACAAAAACATATCATCAAGCAAAAAGGCGATTTTTTTTCGGTTCCCATTTTGAATTTTAAAAAATATAAACAAATTTTTTTGTAACACAAATTTACGGAATATTTCATGCTGAAAAAGAGTATATTATTGGTTTTAAAAAATGAGAATAAATAAAATCACAGCCAAGAAACTGAAAAGCATAAAATATTCACTCACAGTCAGTGCACAATATCTTTAAAGCTACCACCTATCAAACGATAAAAATAAAACCGTTTTAATGCATTATGATATTTTTTTATTTGAGCCCTTATAGAGCTTTTTACGTTCAATAGTTCTCGAAAAAAAGTTTATCAATAGCCAATTTTTTTTTTTAAATCAACGTTTTATGAATTTATTATAGCAAATATCATGGAAACTGCTATGAACAAAGATAATCTATAGAAACTATTTTGTGGTACATTTACCTTGCTCCAATTTGAGTGGTAGAGATAGTTACCAAATAGTTACTGAGATAGCTTTTCAACTACCAATTTTTTTGTTTTAATAACAGAGAACCAACATTTTGTGAATTTATTTTGGCAAATATCTTATTGACTACTATTAAAATTGAAGTTGAAGTAAATTAAATTAACCATAAAGTAGTTTCTAATTATTATCTTCATACGATACAGTTTTTATGATACTTGTCAAAATGAATTCACAAAATCTGGATTTGAAAAAAAATATGTATTTGAAAAACTATATCAGAAACTATTTAGAAGGTAAAGCTCTAAAGCCACCCTATGGGGGCTAATGTGTTAGCAAATTTATACTATTTTAAAAAAAGTTGTTATTTTTTATTATGTAACAGGTAGCTTCAAAGATATTGAGCACTCTGTGAATAATGAACGAACATTTTAAGCTTTTCAGTTTTTCGGCTGTTTTGACTTTTATTTTTTAAAACCAAAAACAAAATCTTCATCAACATGAATTTTTCTGTACATTAATACCACACAAGACTTTTTTTCATGAGTTCTAAAAAAAACGAATTCAAAATGGCGACTAAAAAATCATTTTCCTTCTAACCATTAAGTTTTTCAAAAAGATCCCAATAACGAACTAAAAAATCATGATCACGGGATATTATAATCTGTGGTAATTAGTTCCACTTATCACTTATTTTTTCTTCATATATTTTACACTATTATTTGAACAGTCTTTGAATAATGACAAGAAAGGTGTAGAAAAGCGATGGTGGAAGTCGTTTTGAACACTCTTTCAAACGCATTCAATTAAGCGTTCCAGTAGAGCAACTTTAGAAAGCTTTAACAACTGCATATGCAATTCCAAACAGCAGTTTAGGAAGGAAACTATGAATACACACCGAAACAAAATAGTTTTTAAAAAAGTTGATGTTTTGAAACAATTTGAGAACATGCTTACGTATAAATTTATTATGAAACGGGTAAATAAAATATAAGTGACAAATTTCTTGATAAAATGCTTGGGATTTATTGTAATATTGAATCAGTTAGAATAAGATCCAATGATGTACACTAATATCTTCAATGTACTTACACAATGATATGGAATGCTCGATGACTTAACACTATTTTTTCTTTTTCTTCTTCTTTTTCTGAAGTTCTGGCCATGGGAATCCCCTTGATTTCAATAAATCTTGAACGTTATGGCAGGTGTAGTAAGCATTATCCATTGCTGCCTCATTAAAAACATCGATCTGGCATTTTGAACGTGATTTACCTTCTTTCCGGGCCAATCCTGGTTTCTTACTTTTCTTTTTCTTTTCCCCGTTCTTCTTTTCTCGTTTTTTCTTCTTCCCAGCCATATTTAATTCAAACTTAAAGGTTTCGGTTTGATCAATAATCTCGTTGCTCCGCACTGTCGACTTGTATCGATGTTATTATTATCGATAGATTGACTACAATTAATTTACGTCTGTTTTGTTTATTAGTGCTGTTTTTATTTTGGAGGGGGTATTTTTAAAAAAATATTTTCCTGGTAAATTAAAAAAGTACTGAAATTATGAAATACTAAATTTGAAAGCAACTAATTGATTTTATTTCCATGTACTTATATTAAACATTTTGAAAGTTGAAATATATTTATATGTATATAAGTGATAAAGAATTATATATTTTTCTTTCACACGACAGTTAGAATTTCTCAAATATTTTGTGAATTTGATATACAAATAGAGTATGAAATTCATTATTAAAATTTAAAAATTAAAAGGAGTGAGAATGTAAAAATATTATTAGTTTTCACAGGAGTAATGTTAGATTCAATGTAAAGGGACGACAATCAAAAGAGATTCTAATTAAAATAGGCCCATGAGAATCTATAGTGAATTTAGTAAAATAATTTCATGATAGATTTATCTCAAAATTTAGACAATTTTGCTCTTTCTGTCAAGTCATATTGTGAAAAAATTATAAGATTTTTCCTATTATACTGATTACAAAATAGCTTTATCATTTTATGTCAGAAAAGGCTCTTGTTGAGGATAACTAGAATATAAACGTCTGTGTCAGAAATTCTCAACCTTTTTTGTACCTGCGCGCACATTTATAGGTTATCTGCCAGATGGTAGGCCCAATTTAATTTTTATCTGGAGTCAAATAAGTTTTTAAAAAAAATCAGTAATAAACGGCCTTCACAGTTGCTTCGCTATCGCGACGGATATTCACGTTTATCTGGCTAGAATTGATAGTGATACTGTACTGCTACGAAAATAAATGTTATCACAACGGTAACTGTCATACTGTTTACACTATGGAAGTTAATGTGGCAGTTACTGTCGTGATTCACAGTATCATCGAGTAAACGGGATTTAATGTAACAGTAGCTGAACTGCCTTAACGTCTACTGTCACCTATCCGCTATGCCTATTAAAACAGTACTATCCAGACAGTACCTTCATGAAATTAAATATTTTTATGATAGTAGCTTTACTGCTGTAATGTGTAATCTTAACTATCATGATGTATCTAGTGCGACAGTACATATACAGTGCGTAATCGTAACAGTAATTGTTTTATGATAGAAGCTTCACCACCTTAATAACATTATCGCTATACTAACAATGCCATGACAGTGAATGTCATATCGGCTATTATATAATTCAACCATTGGAGTGGCTGCATCAGTTCAGTGTTTACTTTAACTTCTTACAAGCCATTTTAAGTTTTTAATTACCAAGCTACTACTGAATAGCATAGTCGTTTTTTAAAAAATTGATTGTTGATATTTTAGATTGCACAGTAAGAATAATCCAAAAAGTGTACAAAGACTAGAAGTCCTCAACACTACACCCGCAGATTACGTTGGAAGTTCAGCATTTACATTTAAGTCATTTGGACGAAAAAATAAATGCAATCAACCATTCAAAAAAAATTATTTATTTTTTATGATTACTTAATTCCTTCAGTTCTAAACACTCTATTTTTTTTTTAATTTAAAACAGTAGTGCTGCAACACTACGATCTTCTAATATAAATTGATTATATTTTGGGACGAATGGGGATTATAATTAAATTACAAATTTCACATTTGCATAAATTTCTTAAAAGTAATTTCATAAATTAAATAGCAAACTTCCGGCTACCTATGACACTTAACTTCATACGATAAGATCATGATGTCTAATTTAAATATGATACACCTCTGACTTTCTTATTTTATTTAAACTTGAATATAAGAAAGTCAGAGGAACATAATAAACAGTTCAGATCAATTAAAAACTTCGCCTACTCCTAACACTCTAAGTAAGTAATAATAGGAAGGTACGGAAGTGGGAACACGGATTTCTTTGAAACATTTTTTGGTAAAACTAGGTCGTGAAATTATAACATTAGTAATATTAATGTTAAGAAGGCACAGTTTTTTTTGTTTTTTTCCCTTTGAAAAATGTAGTCAGATTAGTTTTAGATTTAACCATTAAATATGAATTTTCGTAGAAATCAAAAATAAGAAATTTAGAATTAGAAAAATTACAACTTTTTCGTTTGTGATTTAGGTTTATAATAAATGCACGCACGTACGCACGCATGTACGCACGCACACACACACACACTCGCACACAGACACACACACACACATTAGTGAAGACTCAATTCCGGAACCTTGGAAGACATAGCGCCTTGTACTTATTCCAAAGGGTAAAGGAGACTGGAAGACCCGTCGAGCTATCGTCCAATTTGTTTGTTGAATAATATAGTTAAGGTATTTGAGAAAAACTTTTCCGTCAGGCTACAAGAGTTCACGGAGGGTTGTCAAAAATGCTTTTAACACTGCTAGATGCACCTGCATATTAGATGACCTACGGATTATGGCGGTGCTAGTCTATTTTATGGGAGTTCTTACAGACTACTTTAGAGATAAGTTCTGTTTTATCTTTCAGGCATTAGCCAAAGGAGATACGAGATGACTGGTGGTGGCCTATAGGACTAATTTGGAAAGAAGCGATGGCTACGAAATCATGGGTGAGTGATAGCTAGTATGCCACCACCTGTTTAACTTCTTGTTGAAGAAAGAAGTAGGCACTATGAAAGATCCTCTTACGTTTCCAAAGAAGAAGAGCGGAAAATAACTATCGATCAGTGGCAATAACGTTTGTAGGCTGCAGATTCCGGGAGGTGGACTTGTAGGTTAATACCCGGCATGGGCTTGTGGCATGGTGAGGTAGATTTTTACGTAACCCAACTGTTGACCGCACATGGATGCTTTAGAGCATACCAATACCGATTTAAATTGGACAACACCGCGAATGTCTTGCATGTCAAACATTTGAGGAAATAGCGTAGCACTTATTTTTTGCTTCGTGGAAAAAAGAAGCGAACTGGGGAGAGTCTGTGAAGGAAGCATCACAGCAGAAAATGTAGTGAGCCATATGCTGCGCTCAAACTAGCATTGGGATGCAGTGAAGAGTTTCACCACAGTCGTCCTTGAGAGGTTGAGAGTGGAGGAGAGGACTAGAAGGCGTGACTAGCATGGGGACATGAAAACCATGCAAAGAAAACAATGAGGCGGCACTCAGCCATTTCCATCCATGAAGTAATGCCTAACGGCGGTCCCGCGGAGAAGAATGAACAGGTGTAGGGTGGTTGTTTTAGTGGGTAAAATCCCACACAAGGATAGGTACAGGCCTATCCGTGTCTTTTGAAGATTTCCACCTACCCTCGTAAAAAAAAAAAAAAAAAAAAAATCATTTCTCCATATCCTCAAAGGTCAATCTTCCGTAAACATGTAAATAATAAATGTTCATGTAATTTCGTGAAAATGTGTATATGGAAATGAAAATAACTAAACACATAATTTATCCATTCTTTGATTCTTAAAATATATTTTTTTTCTGTATATTTGTTTTGTTTTTTTATCGATATATGAATTAAAATTTGTATTTGTATAAAGTGCTACTAAAGTCGTATTGATCAAGTGTGAATCTCAAATCGGCTATAAATAATATGACGATAAAGGTTTTGATCCAAAACGGGACTCCCGAATAACTAGGAGTTTTTGGGTCGGGTATTCAATAACCGCAGGGAAAGGGTAATCCTGAACAGTTTGAGAATTTAAAGTCATTTTTGATTAATACTCAGCGTCCAAAATTGATGTAATTTGTAACTAATTATTTAAAAAATTAAGATAAAAAGAGGGAATATATTACCAGGAATTTAATTAATAAAAGAATAAAAAAATTTAAGTTTTTGAAGTTCACATTTGAACGAAATTAGGTCGCAGTATTTAATAGCAGTTCACTTAATTTCTTCTGTTTCAGTGGATCCCACGAGTTTCTTTGTTCCATAAATATTTCTTATTATCTTTTTCTAAATGTCCGTATTTTTGAGAATATCTTCGCTTTTGATTAATACTCAGCGTCCAAAATTGATGTAATTTGTAACTAATTAATAAAAAAATTAAGATAAAAAGAGGGATCCTAAAATCAAAACTAAGATCATATTTTCCTTCATATATTACAAATAATTTAATTAATAACAGAATAAAAAAATTTAACTTCTTGAAGTTCACATTTGAACGAAATTAAGTCGCAGTATTTAATAGCAGTTCACTTAATTTCTTCTGCTTCTGTGGATCCCACGAGTTTCTTTGTTCCATAAATATTTCTTATTATCTTTTTCTAAATGTTCGTATTTTTGTGAATATCTTCATAAAACTGTTCACGAGTATAGTCAAAATCAAAATTGAATCGTCTCTATGTGAGATTTTTTAGAAAATCAAGTGTTCTACAGATGCTACAGTGCTCGGGAGGTCAGATAGCAATTTTTTTTTTCCTATAAATGACATTAAATAAAATTCCATGGCTACTCATCAATAAATTTATAGTGTTAAAAAAATCTGTAATAAGAATAAAGTTGGACAATTATAGGATTTATAAAAGAGAAAAAATGGGAAAACATTTGGAAACTGACTGGATAACTTGAAAAGACTTAAGAAACGGTATGTAACCACCACATTTATAAAAGTAATATTACATTGCTCCATAATGAAATTAAAAAAAAAAAATTACTAAAGAAGAAATAAATAAATCTTCTTTAAATATTCTCCAGTTACAAAATTTGTACCTGTCTGAAGATCGATTAAAGTAATAAAAAAATGGGATTATTAGCTTTTATTTTTTATAAGAAAAATGCGTTAAAAAACCCACAAAATGGTGAAATATGTAAAATAAAATTAGTTTAAAATTGTTAAAAATACAACGGAATGATGTTAGGAAGCATAAACATAAATATAGAAGTTGTAGAAAAAAATATATGAAAATCCCATTTCTGCATATCAACCTAATTTGAGATGAAACTTATCCTTGTGCGTTTTAAAACAACGATTTATTTATTATTTGGGATGGAAATACCTTCTTACTTACCATCTATTTCATATATAGGCAAGTAAATGTAATGTAAAATTTTAATTGTCCTAAGTTGGATTAAGATAATAAAACAAATAGGATTATTAGCTTTGAGAGAGGGAACCCTATAAATTTTTAATAATATGATTGGAAAAAGCTAGTGAATTTCATAAGAAGTCCTAACCATTAATGATTTTAGTAAAACCATTATGATGAAGTACTGATGATGATGAGTGAACGTATAGAAAATGAAAATAATTTCTGAATTTAAAAAAGCGATTTTTATCACTCTTAATAAAGTAACGATTATTTTTTTAATTGATTTGTGGTAGTCAAGTCGATTTCATAAATACTTTGATGGAGATTAGTTTGATTAAGATAATAGCCAGTATAAGTTAGGACAGTGTATGTTGAAGTTAGACAAAAAGGCGAAGGGGTGGCTGTCGTTCTTGGCAGTGCCAGTGGACAGGTGGGCCCACCCTCACCTCATTCAGTATATAGCCATCGCTCTACCGTCCTTATCCATCTCAGCTATGTCTTTTTATACTTTTCATCACTTTATCGTTACTCAGGTATTTACAATTTTTTATTATTACAATGGCACTTGAACAATCGATAAATTTTCCCATTAGCTTCCCTTTTTTTTAAGCCAAATTTCTTAGCCATCCATGGGTTATGAAAATCTCGAAAAGATCCTTCTGGAATCTTGACGGTCGTCTTAAAGTATTCTACCTAACATTTAACTAATACAACTCAAGTTGACATTCGTTTAAACCTAAAATAATAATGTCACAATGATTATTAAAATAATTGATTTCTTATAAAAATAAATAAATCTAGTGATTTATTATTTTGTATGTTTTAAAAAAAAAATCATGAAATTTCGAATTTGATTCTACGAATATACATTACTTAAAAATTTATTCTTAACAGCATCTCAATTCTAAATAAAATTATCACCGAATAGTTGCATAGAATCATTAAATATAATATCTGGATTTCCGTAGGTTCGACTTTGAATTGGAAAATAATCAAAAATATCATTTTAATTTATTTTATATTCTTAGAAAATTTATTTGAGCGAACTAAACAATTTGTTGCATTGACACATATACTATGTACATTTACTTAAGCTTTCAGGAACATAGAAATACTTAAGGCATAGAAAAACTTACATTTTTTAAAGTAAAATACATATTATTCAAATATATGTATATTACACAGACGCATAAAATAATAAAGAGTATTTTTCTCAAAGTAAATTTTAAATATTTTATTTATTAACCTAACTGTTGATATTCCTCTTTTGTTGTCAATCATGTGAAGACATAAAAAAAAAAAAACATAATTCCATTTTCCCAAAAATGGACTTTGGTCAGACTGTCAACTAGTCTAGGCTCTTTTACCACTAAGAGTAGCTTTATTTATTTCGGAGTAAAATAAACATTTAACAAGAAACAAACATGATATGATCTGTTCCTGTATACAAAGATAAACAAGTGACAAATAATTTTGAAGGTTAAAAAAGTCTTGTCATGATATTTCGAAATCATTTTATATTTTGATTTTTTTTTAATAATATAATAAAGTTTATAAAAAAAAAAAAAAAAAAAAAAACAGAGAAGAATTGCACGTCTTTAATTTATTTATTCAGTGGTAACTTATGAGCTCTAAAAATAATTATTTATAGGAGAATATGTATATACTGAAAATCTACCTATGAATATACAGTAATTTATTTATTATTGTATATTCATTGGTGGACTATTTAATTATTATTAAATATAATAATATGAGACATTATAAATGGACTGTATAACATAGTATTCTACAAAATTAAAAATATTTCCTGGAATTCAT
Source organism: Halyomorpha halys (assembly GCF_000696795.3). Classification (NCBI taxonomy): domain Eukaryota; kingdom Metazoa; phylum Arthropoda; class Insecta; order Hemiptera; family Pentatomidae; genus Halyomorpha; species Halyomorpha halys. The sequence goes on along the minus strand of NW_027105587.1, from coordinate 87,660 downwards.
AAATATTTTTCTCTTATTGAATGCATCAAACTAACTAACTAGTTATTTAAAAAAAAAAATATTTTATTGCATTTCTTAATATTTAACACATTTTATGCAAATAAATTTAATCATCTTACATATTTAATTATATTTCTAACCTAGCTTTGTTTCGCTTTTCACTATCTTTTCTTCATTATATTATCCATTTAAGATCTTCTTCAAACGAGTTTAGCACACCAATTTCATCTCGAATATTGTTTACCAAAGTAATTTGACTTTTCTTTTTCCTAATTGGTGCATATTTATTACTTTTAATGATTCCTAAGGATATAAGAAATAAATCATAGAGTAATTTTAAATATCGCAGACTAAACTCTGAGTATATAGTAACAATTTTACACCTCAAAGCAACAAAAATTACAAGTAAATTAATTTAAAAAAAAAATTACAAGTAGTTTATTTACTAAAATTAAAAAATATTTAGTGCCAAAACCCAAGAAATAAACTTCATTTGTTGTACGTTATTTTAACGTACTGAGGTTCTAAAATACGCTTAGAGGAATAGGAAATAATGATTGTGATTTGTAAAATGTATTCTTATTTGGTGCGAAAATCGCATGAATCAAACTAGAGATTCTTTTAATTCATAAAAACTAAATCTAGATAGTTCATCTTAAAAAATAAGTATTTTCTCCTTCTCTCGTTATCATATTAATTTTAGAACACATAAGCATGAAGAAATGTTCTTTATGTGAACTATTACATGAACTACATATTGTGTATGAATAATCACACTATTTTTCAATTTCAATTATTAAAATAAAACTTATCTTTTTTATGTAATTTATTTAATTTAAACAATACGTCAGAACATTGATGACTAACTGAATCACAAGTACCATCGTTAAGAACGTTTTGTCCACAAACAGCAATTTCTTGATCATGATAAACCATACCGATTAGGGATCACCTCTTTTTTAATTTTCTTTATAAAAAAGACGACGGTTTTTCGAAGTCTCTAATTTTTATTTTCAAACAGCATGGAAATTCCATATTATGTTCTTCTACAATCAATGCTCAATAGCTGCTACTACAATTTAAATGGCCTAGAAACAATAAATAATAAAAATGATTGTATTTTTATCAGACAAGCTGTAGAGGTACGTTTCCCATCTACCATTTGACAATGATTAAATAAAATTCGAGTTTTCACTTTTTGTCGTTTTTCCGATAAATCTTTTGCTTTCAATCGTATCCTATTCAATATTTTCTAGACTCCTATTCATTATTCAGAACACTAAAATATAAAATGATTTTTTAACATAACGAAAACAAAGAGACAACAAAACAGACCAAGGAGTAGATGATAAAATTGTGTTAAAGCTCATGTCATCAATGTGCGTTTTGAAGAGGTTCGGTGGAACGGATGTTGTCAGCTAAGCCTTGCAATTCTGTGCGCGTGTTCATATATCTATAAAGTTACAGCCTGAGTCTGCTGTTACTTCGATGTCAGCTGACCGAGGAGGTCAGCTGATCGAATGTATATAAAAAAAGATGTACCGAACCCAAGAAAGCTAGTATGTTACAGCAGTTCAAGCGTGTCAGATCTTATTCCTTCTTCTCTTTTTTGACATTTTGCTTTCGCCGATACTTAACTTACATATATACCAACTTTCACGTTAGTAGATCGTATAGTTTACACAGCTAATTATTTAGTTACTATACTTTTAATAACTTAGAAACTTTCCAAGAGTTAGAATGGTTTTTAAGTTTTAAATTAGTAGCCACAAGCCATAATGCGTTCTATAGCCTTTAAAACATATCCAATCATGATTTAATTAATAAGTTTTGAACAATATTAATACCTCAGAACATTTTGGTTGATGGGAGAAGCAGGTTCAGAAATTATTATTTTTTTTTTACTGCGGTATATTTGTTGTGACCACCGGTGACAACTGAGATTCCACCTCTACCGTCAATCACCATGCCAGAAGCCTATACAAATAAACTAGAGTGGATTAAAATTAGGAACTCAACGATACAGGATCTCTGGAAAGCGGTGTCTGATCTTGAAAGGTTCGCCTGCGAGACCAAGGATCTGGCGGTCGGTGGTTTGCAGAGTAGAAGGTCCATTCTTAACCAGATCCAGGCAGAAGAGGACACGCCCCGGGATACGGCGAATGAAAGGTTGAAGAAGGCCTTCCGAGGGGGTGGTGGGCCTACAGGAGAACATTTACTAGATGTTCCGAGAAACAAAAAAACAGAGGCAATCCAGGGAGCAATATGCCGGGGTTCTCTTATATCGATCCAATTGTGTTAGAGACAAACTGACAGAGCTAATGAACGCGGGCCAGGTACAAGCGATGATGATGTTCCTATCAGAAATCCTAAAAGTTCAATTGGCTAGAGAAATAGGAATGAAGAAGGGATTACCGAGAGATCGCTCATTCGAGAACTAAAACGAGAGAAAAACCGTGGACGCGCGGGTCGGGACGATCAATCAGGCTGAGGATTAGAAGGGAATATGAAGATATTTTTTTAAAAGAAAGGTAAATGCTCGGGGCAACCGGGAAGACGGTTCATGAGACCACAATTAAACAATAAAAGTTCACATCCCGTACCATAGCCCATTGAAGGCGGCAAAAAAAAAGAGCGCCCTAGGTAAAACAGGTAAAAGGTAGATTACAGGAAGCTGAACGAGATTACCATAGACGAGAAGTATCCGATCTCCAGATTAAAAAACTTAGCGGGGCGACGATATTCAGCAATGCACCCTGAGGATCAACATAAGATGGCATTCACATTCGAGAAGGGCCTCTATGAATTTACAAGGATGCCGTTTGGCCTCAAAAATGCTCCCATAACCTTCCATTGCCTGATGGATGAGTTTTTCAGGTGAATATGAATATTAATGAATATATATATTATTTTGATCGTTTTTATTAATATATAATAATAATAAATGAATCCTACTAACAAAATAACAACAACAAAGTTTTCTTTTTACAACTGAGTAAACATTTCATTGTGTGGGATTTGAAATTAATAGTTTCATAAATAAAAATATTTGATATTGATGTTTATATTCAATGTTTCTGGGTATATTCATTCATAACTGACTGTGAAAAAATGTGATCACATTTTTAGACCAAGATGATATGAGAGAACATCTAATTATACACTGAAAAGATGTCTTAAATCAAAATCGTTGGGGACTTTTTTGAAAAGCGGTAAAATCTATGATATAAAGTTGTATTTGTGGAAATTCAATTTAAGCGAAAAGGTTGCTGTAACATCCCTGGGCTGTTTGTTATCATAGGTTATTTGTTTTCAAAGGATTCAAGTCTTCGAAGCTTTTCTCAATCTCAATACTTTCCCTTAGCATATATTTCATATATAGTTGAGTGAAAGCAAAAATCGATAAAAAAAAAAAAAAAAAAAAAAGGAGGGAGAAGCGAAAACTTATTGTTATCAGATTTAAATAAAAACCGTAGCGGTGCCGTGCTAAGAGAACAACAACTTTCTGTAGGTAAGACAAAAATTGCAAATTCATTAATACGTAATTCTCAGTTTTGCCTCTGACCTCATCGAGTGCTGTTCTATTGCGCATACACTGCTCATTAGATGAATGGAATATGGTCCGGGTGCGGTAAAAAAAAACTCAAATAGTTGATAATTATACTATTTTATTATAATTATCTACTATTTGAGTTTTTTTTTACCGCACTCGGACCATATTCTATTCATCTATACACACGGTCAATCAATAATCTTCCAGCACTGCTCATTAGACATTTTTTCCCCCTACATTCATGTTTTATTTAATAATTTGTTGTTATTTTTATTTATATTATGGAATTAGGCGATGAATCAAGCAATTCGCCCGGTTTATCCCAAGACCTCAAACATATTTCCCCTAATAAATCTGATGTAGACAATCAGAAGAATTGAATTTGAAAAAAAGAAATTTTGAACGCACCGATTCAACACAGTCCATATCACCCTTTAAAAAAATGGTTAAGTATTACCAGGAAATTACTCCTAAAAAGCTAGGGTGGGCGATTCATTTAACATGTTATCAGAAATTGACCTTTCCTCAGATAAGCATAGTTGAGCAACACCAAGTACCAGCAATAACAATACTCAGTCCAATTCCAATAAAATACCACCGATATTCCTACATTCTACTAACAATTACAGACTACTGTTAAATGATTTGAATGCACTGTGCATTGGATCATTCACTACCCAACTAATCGGTAACAATACGAAAATTATGTTAACGAATATAGATGATTACAGAACTATAACTAAGTATTACGATGAAGAAAAAATTGAGTACTTATTAAAAAAATCTGCA
>NW_027105587.1:79740-82328 GCF_000696795.3 Halyomorpha halys | reverse complement strand
AGGGAACCATACATTAGTTTTAGGTGACATAAATTGTAAAAACATTTGCTGGGGATGTCGCAAATCAAATTCTAGTGAAAATAGATTACTTGATAGTTGCTCACAATATCCAAATACATGCACCAAATGAACCTTCTTTTTACAGACCAGGCTGTGAATCTGACATTCTGGATTTAGTATCAACAAAAAATTTTAGTTTTCCTCTCTCTTATCAAGTGATCACAGCTTTAAATTTGGACCATATTCCTGTATTAATTAATTTCTCAACTAAGGTAAACAATGAAACAGTGAGAAAATCCCTCATTAATGGAGTGATCAACTGAGAAATGTACAAAATTCTAGTCGATGAAAAATTACAACTGAAAAAAGAATTTCTTAACGCTACAGAAATAGATAAACGTATGACGACGTTAAATGAGTCGATCTCAAAAAGCTTACACGAGGCAACTGTACGAACTTTCCAATTAAGGGGAAGAACTGTCCAAAATCATTACTGCTAAAAATTAAAGAAAAAATCATGGAAGGAGACAGTGGATGCGCACTAGAAACCCTGTTCACAAAACGAAATGGAACCACCTCAAACATGAAACTAAAAAGGATCTGGATGAATAGGCGTATTCTTAATATCAGGGATATGTGGAAAATTTAGACCCAAAGGACCATTCATCATGGAAGGCTACCCGACGTCTATTGGCTAAACGTGAGAAAATTCCAAGTCTTGTAGACAATGACGAATTCATCTCCACCAACGCCGAAAAAGCTGAAGTAATCGCTAATTTCTTTGAGAAAACATTCTCCAATACTGAAATAAGTCCGACTTTAGTCAATGATGAAATTGAAGAGTATCTAAATCTCCCTCTTGCAACAGTTCAGCTCTCACCTAAATTCACGATCCCAAAAGAAATCCAGGACCTGATTAAAAAGCTCGAGGTAAAGAAACGTCCTGGCCATGATTTGATCCCAGTCATAGCAATCAAAATGTTATCCAGGAAAGCCCTCGTTTTTATCGCGTCAATTTTTAACAGTTGCCTGCGTACTGGATTTTTTCCCGATACGTGGAAGAAAACCGAACTCATAGTAATTCACAAGCCTGGTAAGAACGCTAAACAATTCAGCAGCTATAGACCTATCAGTTTATTACCCATTTCTGGAATCAGTTATAAAAAAGACATCTTAATTTTTTTTTTCAGAGCGTCGAAATTATTCCTGTCATTTCACTTCTCACCAACTGGCAAGACTATCGGAATTTATAATTAACGGATTCAAAAAGAAGAGACACGCCCTGGTAGCATTCTTAGATTTCCAACAAGCGTTCGATAAGGTCTGGCATCGAGGTAACAACAAGTAAATTTGCTGTAGGTGAGATAGTGACATGATACAAACATGTGGAGAATTTATCCATAGATAGAACTCCAATAACATTTCTAGAGGAGAAGATCCCGAAATCATCTTCTTTTCAGACGCCTAGTAGGATTATTAGGTAATGAAGGAGAAGCCAGGTTAGGAACAAGTGGATTTGGGTGGTTGGGAAGTTTTCCATGGAAGAATGGTATCTGGTTTTGGCCAAATCGGCAACATATGGTATATTGAGGTCATGATGGATGACTTGATTTGTGACAAAGTAAGGAACGTTAAGGATTTTGGACTGTAAGGATTGGATTCGGGAGGAATTTGATGGTTTAGTGGAGCCCCAAAGCTCAACTCCGTATGTCCAGATACTATATAAACTAAAGAAAGTAAACACTCTGAAATACCTAAACAATATTCTGAGCTCATTCCTCAACAGTAGAACATTTTCTGTCAGAATAAATAACAAAAATTTTACCCTTAGACAAATCCATGTCGGTATTCCACAATGTTCAATCCTTTCTCCCTTCCTTATGTTCCTACCTTCACGACATCGTCCAGTCCACACAAACCTCCGTAGCTATGTTCGCTGACGATACAGCAGTGTTATCTCAACATGATGATATAACACTGGCTAGAAACACTTTGCAAAAGTCATATTAATGAGCTAGAACAATATTTCACTAAATAGATGATTAGTCTGAACATTGAAAAATGTAATTCAAAAGTTTTTACTCTTCGGCACCCTCGAACTAATCCTCAAAGGTAAAAATGTGAAATGGAATCCTGCCATTGAAACATCAACATCATACTAACTCAAACCTTCGCAAGATTAGCAATGCTATATCCTATCTTAAATAAAAAATCCAAATTAAAACCATAAACAACTGTTTTATATTTCTTATTTTTAAAACAATTCTCAGGCCACTGCTGATGTACGGCTGTGAAATCTGGGGAGCGGCATCATTTACGAAAACGAACAAATTATGATCTTTTAAAAAAAAATCCTATGAATCGCAGTGAATGCTTCTTGGTTCATAAGAATTAGCCAATTGCATCAGGAATCACAAATGGAGGGAATTTTCAAATTAATTTGTTTTTTTTTAACCATTAGAGGGCAATTGTTTGTTGTGTTAGGTCTACAAATGTCGTTATTTATTTTACTTTTCTCTTTTATTAAGAAGCATGATTTTTATCTATTTATTTTATCTTATTTACTTTTAATTATAACATTGTATATA
>NW_027105587.1:77664-79690 GCF_000696795.3 Halyomorpha halys | reverse complement strand
AAAAAAAAGGAGGGAGAAGCGAAAACTTATTGTTATCAGATTTAAATAAAAACCGTAGCGGTGCCGTGCTAAGAGAACAACAACTTTCTGTAGGTAAGACAAAAATTGCAAATTGATTAATATGTAATTCTCAGTTTTGCCTCTGACCTCATCGAGTGCTGTTCTATTGCGCATACACTGCTCATTAGATGAATGGAATATGGTCCGGGTACGGTAAAAAAAAACTCAAATAGTTGATAATTATACTATTTTATTATAATTATCTACTATTTGAGTTTTTTTTTACCGCACTCGGACCATATTCTATTCATCTATACACACGGTCAATCAATAATCTTCCAGCACTGCTCATTAGACATTTTTTCCCCCTACATTCATGTTTTATTTAATAATTTGTTGTTATTTTTATTTATATTATGGAATTAGGCGATGAATCAAGCAATTCACCCGGTTTATCCCAAGACCTCAAACATATTTCCCCTAATAAATCTGATGTAGACAATCAGAAGAATTGAATTTGAAAAAAAGAAATTTTGAACGCACCGATTCAACACAGTCCATATCACCCTTTAAAAAAATGGTTAAGTATTACCAGGAAATTACTCCTAAAAAGCTAGGGTGGGCGATTCATTTAACATGTTATCAGAAATTGACCTTTCCTCAGATAAGCATAGTTGAGCAACACCAAGTACCAGCAATAACAATACTCAGTCCAATTCCAATAAAATACCACCGATATTCCTACATTCTACTAACAATTACAGACTACTGTTAAATGATTTGAATGCACTGTGCATTGGATCATTCACTACCCAACTAATCGGTAACAATACGAAAATTATGTTAACGAATATAGATGATTACAGAACTATAACTAAGTATTACGATGAAGAAAAAATTGAGTACTTATTAAAAAAATCTGCACTAATTATAGTAGAACCCAAACATAAAAACACTGATATTCCTATGTGTACTAACTGGCAAAGATACGGTCATACAAAGCATTATTGCCATTTGGAACCGAGGTGTGTTAAGTGCAAAGGTAAACACCATTACTCAAAATGCCCGTTAAAATTTACGGATAAGCCATTTTGTGTGAATTGTGAACTAGCAAATGCGGCTAATTAAAACGGGTGTAAATATTATCAAATCCTTAAAAATAAAATAAACTCACTTTCAAAACCAAATATTCATAAATCTGAGATTAATTTAAACAGGCCATCCACGAGAATCACTTCAAAAAACTCATATGCTGATGTTATACAATTAATATAAAAACAACCGGAACCAAAAACTCAATCCACAGTTAATCAAGACAACGAAATAAATGGTGAAAATTTATTGTCTTCAATAACTAAAATTATAATCGCAGCTATCAAACCGTATTTACCACAAATCATGATACGTCTATCCATGTTAGTAGCATCATTATTTACAAATGGACCATAAAATAAACAACAGCTTATCTACTGCTACGAATTCTCTCCTGACTAACTGCGCTTTAATAAAAATCATATATTATTCTAGGAATGCTCAAATATTCATTTTTCGTCGATGAGTACGTAATTAAGAAAATTAAAAATTTTAAACAGGAATGCTCATGGCACATATTCCCAAAGAAATGAATTCATAATTTTCCTTGAATCAAATTTCATCGATATAGCCTGTATAACTGAGACACATGTATCCAAAAAATCAAATTGAAGATCCCAGGTTACAAACTTTTACGTAATGACAGGGATTGTTCGACTCCTTTTGGTGGTGTAGACTTAAGTAATCAAAAATAATATTGACTTCATTGAAAATATCATTACCAACGTATTTAATATAGAGGTCGTTTCGGTTCGTTTATACTCTTCTCCTTATACTGTTATGACAGCAGTTTACAAACCTCCAAATAAAAAACTACTTCAAGACGAAATTTTAAAACCAGGGAACCATACATTAGTTTTAGGTGACATAAATTGTAAAAACATTTGCTGGGGATGTCGCAAATCAAATTCTAGTGAAAATAGATTACTTGATA
>NW_027105587.1:75458-77614 GCF_000696795.3 Halyomorpha halys | reverse complement strand
TGTCGTTATTTATTTTACTTTTCTCTTTTATTAAGAAGCATGATTTTTATCTATTTATTTTATCTTATTTACTTTTAATTATAACATTGTATATAGTTAGTTTTTTGTACGAGACTATACCCCCTCCCCATAATCAATTGTTAAAAAAATATAATAAAATGTAACGGTTATATTAACCATGTAAGGACCGATCTGGCATTAAATAAATTTTAAAAAATATGTAATTCTAAATTATAAAATCTAACTTAATTTATATTATAAAAACGACTTATCTAGAAATATTGAGATTATCCGTAGACGAAAGAATGATAATTTTTTTTTCTCCAAAACTCATACAGTTTGGCTGTAATTAGTTTTTGATTACTCTCACTCGATTTGACAATATCGACTTTGTGAAATAAAACGAATATCACTGAATTTAATTCTTTAATGCTCAGACAATTGTTTGGCATTAGCCTGTTAACAAAGAACAATATGCACCATTTGATTTTTTTAAAATAAACCGAAATAATTTTTGACTTTGGGCCACGAAATCAGATTTACTTAACAACTTTTAGTTGGTTCCTGAATTTCTCATCCATAGTTGGGCTAAGAATTATTGGCATTACAAATAAGAAGATTAATGAGTTGAAAAGAAGAATATCAAGAGTATTCATGACTATTTGGACTATATTTACATGACATGTAGCGTTTTCTTTTAACAGGTCAAACATTACAGCCAAGGGGATGATGGGAAATTTTTTTTATACTCTAACGCATCAGGTGGTATTCTTTAACAATTAACAGTCCATATCCAGCAGTGAATTTAAACTGTGTTATTTTATTTAGCTGTATTGTATTGTTTATTGAATACACGTCTGAATAAATACAAGACTTTTTTATTTTTGAGGGTAATTAAGGAGAAATATAAAATAGATCTAAATTTTTCTTCAGTAAAAGTGCTGTTATAAATTCAATATTATGTTTTTCCAGCAGCAAATTATCTCAGTATACAACAGCATTCTGAAGAGGTGATTTTATCATTTCTTCTTTAGTATTCCTCATATTAACCGTATTTGAGAAGAGTAGTTAGATAAGTGAGTATAGATTTATATGTATTTATAGATATATTGCAATAAATGATCAATTGTTTCTTAACACGTGCTCAGTCATAGGTGGGTGAACCTCGTTAAACGTTTTTGTTAACGAGTGCGTTAAGTTCACATTGGAGGTTTAATCATACGCAAGAACGGAGCGGCAACCAGCTGCTAGTTAAAACCATATATGTAACACACCTGACATACCACTTCTTTCACTGTCCATCTTCCGAAATTGACTCTTTTGGCTGTGGTTTCTTGGCAGTATTTTAGTCAATTAAAATCTTATCCAAGTCAAATGTAAACTTTTTTATTTAAATTTTAACTTTTTCCAATTCAATTGAAACTTATTCTATTTCAAGTGTAATCTTTTCCAACTCAATTGTAGCTTTTTCCATTCCAATTTTTATGGTTGAAATTGATGGTTGAAGGATTTGTTTTTTAGTAGTTGTCCACAATGATTTGTCAGTGATATTTAGGTTTTCTGCTAAATTATGGAAATTTTGAATTCTGTATTTTCTAATTTCTCTGTTAAAATATTTTGATTTATAATATTCTATTGTGAATTTTTTGAAGCTTTCTTCTGGTTCTTCTTTTAGGTAATTCCAAAATCTTGAGTACCATTTAGGTAACAGAACCTTTGCTTCACCTTTACAATCTCATTTTCAAAAGGATTATCTTAAGATCTTGATACTACTCTTGCAGCATTGGCTATAACTGGTCCTGTTGACACCATTGGATACATCAATGAACCAAGTGATCACCTTTTTTATACTGATACTTAGATATGTCTCTTTCAAAATTTGCATCCTCCAGACTGCTATTATTGAGAGTACTCACTGCTTTACAAACAGCAATTTAAAATTTTTGCAAAACATTCCTAACAAAGATAGTTTGACTAATTTTAATACCTTCCTCACTTCTTATGATCTCCAAACTCAAAAGTAAAAGTCAGCTGGCTTAGTTTTAATTTTACATTCTTTTCTCGAATCTTCGATCAGAAATAACAGTTCCTTCTTGTAAAATGCAGCTACCTACCTGTCATCAAAAAATAAATTTAAGGGAACTTTTATAATATTT
>NW_027105587.1:71777-75408 GCF_000696795.3 Halyomorpha halys | reverse complement strand
ATACCGCCATCTTGGCTTTGTTTGGAATACAAGTATTTCTTTTAGACAAAGAAAACTGGTTAGCTTGCTTTATAATTTAAAATAACAAATAACAATATTAAAATTATACATAAAATAAAACATATCAAAACGTTTTATACATCAAAAATATATTATCTACTCAAAAAGAGCATATTACAATATATAATATAAAATCAAGCCTTCAATAAAAATTCATTAATTTTCTTGTTTCAACATCTAGGTGATTCTTACAGCCCATATAAACTTTTCCTTAGATGTAAAACCTACCACTATTGTCACTAGAAAATTCCAGGGAGTTGATATATATAAATTTCTTCTTTCTAATCTCTGTTGAGAATTTTAGTTGATACATCAAACTGATAAAGAGTCAAACTTACATTAGCAGCTACACTAATGAGAGATCTGTAATTATTCTTACTACTAGACAAAAGATTTCTTCAAAGTCTTGCCTTTTAACAATTAGGCTTCCATCTTAATTAAAGTTCTAGGCTAACACCTTTACATCATGGAATCGGTTTTTTATCATTAGGAACCAATTATTAATTTTTAAAACCTTTATTTATTCATTACCATCTACCAATGTTTAAACATTCATATACTCAGGTGATCTTATTGCTTCTTTGTAGGTTATTTGAAACTTATTTAACACTGACATAAAATCATCATAACACCAGGGTGAAATAATAGAATTTTCATCACATGACATAAAATCATCATAACACCAGGGTGAAATAATAGAATTTTCATCACAAAGTTCCATATTTATTTTTCATTTTATTTGTTTCTCCTCATTGATTTCAAAGATGATAAAAACTTCTTTATTATCATAATTAGGATTCTTCTCTTCTCCAATATAATTCATCTCTTCTTTCTTCTTATGCTCTTCTGGAAAACAAATAGAGACATTAGGAGTCAAAAGGTTTTCATCAAATGTTACATTTCTTGATCTTATTTTCTAATTATCATATTCTTTAAACTCTAAAGGCATAACTAAAAAGAGTTCTTTTCTATGTTTTTTTTACCTAACTTCTTTCTAAATTGTTTTGGAATATGACCATACATTCACTTCCAATAATTCGAAGATGTTTTATGCTTAGTTTCTTTCCCAACCAAAGTTCAAACGGTTTTGTATTGGGTACACCTGTTTTAGGTGTTTTATTTAAAATATATACTACAGAATTAGTGAATTCTGTCTATAAAGACTGCGTTTAATTCCCATGAGATTGTAGAATGGCCAGCCTCTATGATGGTCCTATTTTTTCCTTCTATGAACACATTAACCTCACCACAGTATGGCATTCATAGTATTTATTAGATGCCATTTTGGTCAAGAATTTATTTCCTACAATGTTTATCAAATTCACCACCAATATAACTATGAAATGCCTTAATAGAATGATCAGCTCTTTACTATTCTTTTAACATTAATAAAACTTTCTCATAAACTTGAGATTAGTCTTTAATGGAATATGTGTAGCGAACTTGCAAAAATCATCTTTAAATAGAACATAATAGCTATACCCTGAAAATGAGGTTCCAAATGGCCTACATAAATCAGCCTAACTCTCCAGGAGAAGTAAGGTACCAAATTTAATTTTATTTACCTTGCCATAAACTCAAACTTTGCAGTCTTAAGTCTACCTTCATCTTCAGTCCTAGTTCTGTCTTGATTACTTATTGATATGACACTTATCTTAATAAGCAAGTCTTTCATGATGTAGTTATAAAAGTAGTACTGTATCTGTCACAGAAATGGTTTTCATTTCAGACATAGGATGATAAATGTTCCAGTAGTATTTCTTTATTTTCAGCTAAAAAATTACTTACTTCAGTAGTTGAAATAAATTTTCTATTTGGACTACAATAATATGCAGCTAACACAGTAAATAAATTTTTAGGAAAAGACGGCACAAACCAAATATATTTTATAGTTATTGATTCATCACACATAGTTAAAAATTCAACATCTCCTTAGCATAATGTATTGGCTTTAACACCATTGGTAGTTATTACCTAGTGAGGACTGACAAATTCTCACACCAATTTGAACAGATTGTTACAAACATGATTTGTAGCACCATTATCCACATACCATTTAAGACTGTCACTTTGGGTTTTAAAAATATGGTATACATAAAGTGTTAAATTGTCAGATCCCTAAGACTTAGGAAGTATACCTAATCGTTCGATGTCTAAAATCACAATATAATTATTAAAATATAAACATAAAAAAAAATTGTATTTATTGACCTATATTATTTTAGGATGATATTTTTCTATAGCAATGTTATTAAAACTATACTATTTTATCAACAACAAAAAATGTGTATATATTATATTTTCTCAGTGTTTGACCATTTTTTATTGTTTTTCAATTTTTCCACTTGAGTCAGAAGAATATTTTACTTACTCGCCCTGATAAAACCCCAACATTGGCTAGAAGCCCCAAATGGAAATAGTGGAACACCATAAAAAACTAAGTATTACTTCAATATCCAAACCCTCTGGCCAACTCACTCTTATAAAAGTAATTTAGGTCGAAACGTTAGAACACAATAAAAAGACTATTTACTTAATATTAGTACTGTCTTCTATAACCGCAGAAAAAAAAAATTACAACAGGAATCCTAATGTTTTACATGGAATCCGAACAACGGTAAACAAAGTAAATACTGCAAAGGAAAACGCCCTTTACAATTCAAACTGAAATTCCCTTTTAAAGAAAATAAAACCTACTAAAAATTATGTTAATAACAGTAATAAACTGTTTCTCCAGGTCCTGGGCCGTTTTTAGCTGAGGGAATTAAGGGGCTGGCTCATGACTGCAGTTGGAATCCGGTTTGGTGGGTCGACTTTTAATTTTGCGAAATGAATACTTGGCCCTCCACCATGGGTAGAATATGTTACCATTAGATAAACACTTCCTCCAACACAGAAATGTCTAGGAAGGGGGCCATAAAAAAAAAAATTCTCCAGGTCACGAGTGATCCTTAAGTTTTTCCATTATAGAGAAATGATTTTAAAAATATATTAAGATGGAATAGTACCTTAGGAAAAATAGGAATCTGTCTAATAAATACAATGGTCTCAATATCTCGGCCAGCATAAGAATCCAGATACAGAAATTGTTCACCACCAAATAAGGCTGCAAGATTGTGGGCTATCATAGATATTTAACGAGGGCATCGACGTGGACATTTCAGAAGGAGCGGGGAGGAGCTCTGTAGATAGTAGGAGTCCTCTTATTTTTAATTGCTAACAAGCCGTACACGGGCGAGCAGCATGGGTTTGTCATGACAACGTTTCTGCCAAATAACCGTTCTGTCATCGTGACTCAACGGGTTTACCGTTTGCATTTTCGACTGTCTCACAAAAACCGTCCCCTTGACCATAAAACGACCTTTATGCGCTGCCAATCTTCTAAGGATACATACCCACTCCATTCCACTAAGACATTCCTATCCCCACCACACTCCTTCAACATTTGGGAGGTTTCGCTGCTGCACCCTGAATGGCCAATAGTATCCAGAAACATTATCAATAAATACTACATTATGATGTGATTAAGACATAAATGTGGAATTGATAGTTTTAATACAGACTTCATTCA
>NW_027105587.1:67609-71661 GCF_000696795.3 Halyomorpha halys | reverse complement strand
CGATAATAAGATTTTTATATGTATATATACATATATTTTTTAAGTCTGTAATCTATTGTCTATAAGAGATCTTTCATATCATATTTTATTATATGAATTTGCATGTATATTACAGATAGTTGAATTTTGTTAAGATACGAGACGCATGGCAAAAAGGAAGGTATCCGACAACCAAGAACCAATAGTTAAAAGGAGTAAACAAGAAATAGCCAACATGGTCGAGACAGGTACATTCGTAATAAAAGAAGAAGGAGCCCAAATCAATCAAACACCAAATGAAAAACGGTCTTCTGGAACTGGAATTGGATTGTTTAAAGCAAAGACGGATTGCAAGAGGAGCCATGTTGAAAGCATCCAGGACGATGTGTTTCAGAATGATGAAGGCCCTAGCAGCTTGTCCTGGCTGGTCAACTTGAGTGCAGCTTCCCTCTTCACTGGAACACAAACCTATCAACCCACAGTTCAGCATTGTAAGTACTGTGCCAGATTATCTATACAAAAAATGTAGGTGAAAGGCTTCTATATAATTTTTAGAATGCATTTCTAATTAATTTTACATACTTTCACTATTTGTTTTGTGATCACTGATCACTTTCTATTAGTTTTGCATTATAAACTAAGAAACGCCAAGTCCAGAGAGGGTCCATGACATTCATATTCTATAGGAATCTCTACATGGCTTAATCTAAACACACATAGCATTTGGTAGATCTATGATATTAATAATACATGTTTAATTATTTTTAACGTAAATTGAACAAAAAATATATTTAAAATGACAGCTATATTTACCAAAAATACGATAAACTATCTGTTTAAATAAACTATACCTTTTATAGTTCATTCAAATTGCTTAATACAAGAATGCAAATGAATATTTTTAATTTAATGATTTATCTTTTACAGGTGAAACATCCAGCTTTCAAACAACTATGAAACCAGGACTCACATACACAGAACTGATTGAAAAGGCTCTGATTGAGCATGGGGAGTTGACGGTCTCTGAAATTTATAAGTGGATTTAGTAAGTTAAATTGTTTAAACTATTTTAATGCTCCGTAAACACATAATCTTGGCTTATCTATTTTTTAAAAAATAATAAATGTAATATGTATACAATAAGTATGTATGAATATAATATAATAAATATGTATACAATGTTCTCTCTTAAAAAAAAAATGGAATATTGATCAAACAGGATTTGGTAACATACTTTGAGGATTAGTTGTATATTAAATACAAAATAAAAATTCAAACTGGTCAAACAATTTGAATTATATTAAAATTAACAGTTTAATAAAGCATTTTTTTAAAAAAATCATTTTATTTTTTAATACAGCAGCCACTACCCTTATTATAAAAAAAATGATGGAAGGTGGAAAAATTCCATTAGACACAATTTAAGCATTAATCCCCAGTTCAGGAAAGGAGAAAAGTGTAACACTGGAGGTCATTTTTGGACTCTAAATAAAGAGTATGATGAGCAATTCAAAAAATGGGTAAGTGTACATTCAATAATTATTTGATGATTAGTTAATTTAATAATTAATACTTTATTTACAATGCCATGATCGTTATGTATTGGTGTTATATGAGGCCATGTTAACTGGAATATTTCATACACATGAAGAAAAGGAAATGCATATTCAGAATGGAATGAGGGCTAGAATGAGCCCATGACAGTTGATCTTTATTTTGTTTTAGTACTTTATTGTCAACATCACCAAATTAGTTTTGAACACAGAGGTGGTGGACACAAATACAATGTTTGTACTGTTCTTACTGTTTTATTAGTTACGGTTAAATAACATAAAACGTTCAAACGTTAAAACGTAGTAAGAACAAAGAACACAACACACATAAAACAAAGGCTTGGTGGCAACCACCGACTGACTATCACAAACCGTTGCAAACACCTTGACCTCAATAATTGATATATTTTCAGTTGCCACAGAGCAACTTAAGAGAGAAAAATGCTTTATTCATTCATGCTGCCCAAATACATCTGGTTGCTACAATACACATCATACTAATCAATCCATGATCGGACATATATAAATAACATATTTTAACATGATATAGTAAAGTAGAAAGAAAACATTTTTTTTTCTCCCCTTTTCTCACAGTTTTGCTTTACAATCAATTCTACACACTAAATACAAATATTTCAATTTATTCCTTTTTTTTGCCTTTCCCTTTCTTGTCCCTTCCATTTCACAATTTTTGTTTCATTTTATCATCAAATTCCCTCTCTCAGATCCTCCCCAGTGACCCGCTAAACAAACTCACCATTAGACAGCAATGTGAAATCAAACCAAAGAAATACCAGTCATAGCAGTAGATCAGTTTACAGTAAAACAAACAAGTAAATACATTTTACCAAAACAAAACTAATACATAGATTTAAAGGAAAATATAATAAAAAAATTGGTTAAAAGAAATACTAGATTGGATACATAAGTAAAAAAAAAGAAGAGAAATAAATAAATAATAATAATAAAATAATTTAATGAATAAATAAGTTAAAACACACAAATCAACAAAAAATCCTCTAACATCAGATATGAATTATTAAATAAATCATATTGTATCCTTGTATAGTCTCAAAACTTTTTATTATATCAATAGTCCAACGTTTCGGTTTTAGAGAGTCATATTTATTATTAATAAGCTTACCTAAGCTTATGTTTAGTTACCTATTTTTTAAAAATTTCATTAGTTTTTAAAACTTTTAATTTTCAATTAATCCACACCATGGATTATCTCCATTCCACTTATCTCTAATAATTGACTTTTTCATAGGGTGTGTTTGACTTAAAATTAATGACCTGAGCAGAATAGCCTGCAAAACTATTTATACGATTTGATATGAGGTGAGAATTTATATTTGTAGGTATGTTATATTATTAGTGATAATGCTGTTTTACAAATGAATATATAATAAGCTGTTAAATATTTAGATTGTCCCTGAGGATGACCGAAATGGCCAAAACATTGGACTATTGATGTAATAAAAAGTGTTGAGACTATACAAGGATACAATTTGATTTATTTAATAAATAATTACAAGTCTCAAGAAATTGAAAAAATTATATTTATTAGATATGAATTTAAATGCAGTTGATGATGCTTTATCCTCCCATTCCCCTCCCTCCCCAAAAAAAAGAAAAGAAGTAAGCATTTCAATGTTTCTGTTTTATTAATTTCTCAAGCAAAAACTGCTGCTAGTGGTACTGGTGTAATCAGCTTTAATAGATATTGTAAAATGTCTATTTTTATCAAGGTGTTTGAAATTGGTACCTGGTGGTGAGGGGAATTAGTCTGGCAAGTGGGCCTAATAGCCACTTATTAACCAAGGTGGGAGTCTCAAAATTCAATTTTGAAGACTGCCGAGAAATAAATTGTTTAAGGAAAGTGCCCCCCTCCTGTTTTGAATAGAAATTCAAGATGCTATCTAGTGGCAGATATATGAGGCAGTAGGCTTGGGTAGCCATCTTGGTTTCTAGAACAGCACAGAAGAGTGAAAACCATCTCAAGAGCCACATCAATTTTCTGGCTGATATCCACAATGCATCATGAGTAAATAAACTACACTCCACTCAGGCAGAGGGACGGCAGGCAGGATGAAAGAGGCTAGAAAATATCAAAGAACAAGATAAAGCAAATTTCACAGATCAACCATCAAGTAACCTACAACATTTAATTAATTAAAATTAATTCGACTAACCCTAATGTACAACTTTTTGGCAAACCCGATATAACCATGTGTCTTATTATTCAATCAAGAATAGAGGCTTTTCTCCCTATACCACCATTCTTCATCCATTTTAAATCCATTAAATACAGTCTACTCCAAATACTTATACCAGCTATACCTTTATATTTCAATTAATTTGGGTAATACCTCCCAACTTTTACTCCGGGAAATATCTAAATTAAACATAAATATTAACTACAACAGATGGGAACTGAACCCACAACGTTCTGAACAGGTTGCTCTGGGACCTATGCCACAACCTACACAGTCGTCACATCCCTCTCTTCTCATGGTA
>NW_027105587.1:64314-67559 GCF_000696795.3 Halyomorpha halys | reverse complement strand
TATGGATGAAACTGCATGGACAGAATCAGTTTTTGCTATAGAAGGGAAGGGTCTGTAGGGATTTGCTAGCAGTAGTAAAAAACAGATTCATATCACTTTAACAGTAAATGTAACACATTGGCAACAGGACACAGGTCTAATTTGCAGGAAGGGTAGGTAAACAGTTCATTAATGTAAATATACTTCAACAAGCAAGAAGAATTGGAATGAATGCTCACAGTTACCTCAAAAACAATTTTAATTGTATAAAAACTATTTAAGCTAATTTTATTCCTGTAACATCATGGCCAAAATCAGTTTTTACTAAAGAAGTGAAGGAACATCAAGCAGAAAAATTTAAACCTCGTGAACAAATGGCATTGGAACCTTATAGTATAGTCATGCTTAGGTGGTTGAGTGGTGATGTACAAGCCTCCACAAGGAAAAAAAAAATAAAGCATGATGCATAATTTTTAATAAGTAAATTTAATCAATGGAATTTGTTCTATACCTTATTTCACCTCAAGCTACCATCTTCTTTCACAATTATTTATTAGATGTCAAAATTTGATATTCAGCACTTCTTTCTCTTCTAGCTCCACAATCCCACAGCTCTTGGTCACTTTGAAAAGTGTTCAATTCTTGAAAAATAAAATTTTGTATTAATTCTTCACTTTTATTTACTTCAAAAAACACTGTTATTTAATTTCTATTTTATTCAATATATTAATTGAAAAAATATATTTGGTTATAGCAAGAAAACAAGAAATCAATAAGAGGAGAAAAGCGGAAGAAACCATTAATTATAACAGAAGAAGAAGAAATAGAAATTGCCACAAAAAGCATTATGCTTGAGGAGGATAACTCCAATGATTCAAGTCGCTTGCATCCTGACACAGACCCTTCCTTAGTGAGGGTAGCAACTGACATTCTCAGTGGAGTCGACAAGCATGTAGAAGTGGAGTACATGAGCAGGGTTGATTCCCTCTCTGGTAGGTTGGTTTTAATTGCTCAATAAAACATTTACTAGAGGATTTTGAAAAGTTATTAGATTTCATATTCTCTCTATGATGAGATAAATATAAAATGTAATTTTCTACAATGCGTTATATATAAAATACAGTATTTGACACAAAAAATTTTAGTATTTAATTATTTTTACTGACAAAGATATACAAAGTAGAGACATAAAGTGTAAAGACATATACCAACTCCTTTTTTATATTTTGGTACATATGTTATCAAATTAAATTTACATATTTCACTGAATTTACAAATTTCACAATTTTTTACATATTTTATTCCTTATTTTTATTAATAACAGAACTTGATTATGGACAGGTATAAAACAAAGTCTTCAAAATATCAGGTGATATTCTCCTATAGTAGCCTGTTGGCCTTCAGTATTCATTAGAATGAGTTTTAACTTACTCCTTAATACAATTATTATTTCCAAGATCTGAAACCGGACCCATTTCATTTTTGTTTATTATTTTCAATAATGATTGTTTTTAATAAAGAAAAAAAGATAATTTAACACCTCCTTTTAGGTTTCCCATTACAAAATATGTAGAATCAAAAATTAAATTTTTGCAAAGTTTCTCTAAAACTGGAGACCAAATTTTTCGAGACTAAGCACCAAAGTTACTTGTCACTCAATGAAAATCCTTGGAATACCATTACATTCTGCTTTATAGTTCATAAATGGTGGCTTATTAGATGATTCCTACAGCCATATTTCGGCCAATTATGAAGATACAAGAAAACTCCTCAATGTTTAGTAATTACATTCTTCATAATTTTTGATATTTATGCTGCCCATATAGATCTTAATTGAACTAATATAAGTGAAGATACAGACAATTTTGTGTATCAGACTTTGAACCCAAAGTTATGTGGAACATTGTGTGAGTGGACACATCAGACATTTTATTATTTGTTATTTGTTGATATAATATAATAACTAATTTAAAAAAGAACCAAAATTGTATAGTAATTTTTAGCATTTTTACTGTGTGCAAGGCAGTTTCCAGTGTCAATATGAGAGTCAGAAGAAATTTATAAGATTTTAAAGCAACATTTCCAGGCTTCTGATTTGATAATTTTTTTTTTCTAAATTAGTATTGTTGAGACAAACATGAGTTTCAGTTGATGAGGCAACTGATATGGAAGTCTTTTATATTTCTAATATCATGCATTGTTGGTATTTGTCCAGTTTTCCCTTGAAGCCATTTCTTTAATGCCAAGCGGTTTTTGAACGACTATGAATCTTTTTTGGCCAAATGTTGTGCTACCTGAGAAAGTATTATATTTTTCTTTGTTAGATAGCATTACGAACATGAATAAAACAACCCCTCAAAATATTTGATCGTAAAATTCTTCATGTTTCATGTTTTGCTTGTGTTGTAAGCTGTTTGGCCTGAATTTTCAGAGATTGAGTTGTTGATTTCATTTGTTAAAAAGGACCTTTTTGGAAAGTTCAAAATCATAGACAAAATTTTCAAGGAAAATTACTCTGAAAAAACAATGCCTCCTCAGCCGATGGTTACTAGATGTGGAAGTTGGAGACTAAGGAGTACTGCACCAATAACTTTGTTTGAATGATAGATGTTTTTTAAAGATTTATGGTGAACCAGCTGCTCAAGCTCAAAACTTTTTGTTCAATCCGATTTTGAAAAATAATGTAGCTTATATTTCCTGCAATTATGCTTCCATTGCACTCACTATCCTGCAGCTAGAATTTCAGATTGTGCCTCAAAAACTTAGTAGTTATTAATGAAGTAAAAGGCAAAATGAAAGACACCTCAGAAAAAAAAGAAATGGAATTCAGATAAAACTGCAAAATGTTTTAAAAACATATCTAGGCTTTAAATACCTATAGCTAAGGTAATTCATGAAAATGAGATGAAGGAAATTGTCAACCGTGTTAATGGTTTGAAAGTTGGTAATAAGGACTGATGTGACATAATTTTATGCTTACAAAGTTTCTAGCTGTTTCCCATGATAGTGAGCAGATAGGTTTTTGAAATGCATAAATTAAACAATTTTATTGCATTTAAAAAAAAAAAACATGTTTCACATATTTGTTTTAAAATTATTAGATATATTTGTACATATTTAGCATTTTTAACTGTATGGAAATCCTAAACCTATTTATAATTATACAGTTAATATTCACATATTTAGTACCTATACCTATACCTAATATATCTATAAACTAATTTAGTATAACCTATTAATAATGTTTTTTTTTTTAATTTTTAAAA
>NW_027105587.1:58473-63924 GCF_000696795.3 Halyomorpha halys | reverse complement strand
CTATTAGATATGGGTATAATAATCAATCTCTAAGTAATATCAGGCGAATAATGGAATATAGATTGGAACTAGGCATTAGGCACATTAGACAGTCAATGGGCCATGAACCAGTGTTGTAAAGAAGCCTCCCATTGGCAGGGGATTAATCCTGATAGTTTTTTAACCCACGTAAACTCTTAAATTTACATGCCATTGATGAAAATATATTGTTTTGTAGCTCCACTGATAATTGAAGAAGAAGACATAATGGAGTGTGTTGACCCAATGCTCGCTGATCCTCTCCTTTTTTCTGACTGCTTGGAACTCGGTTTTCAACCATATGAGTTGATTGATCCTCGGCTGTAACATCAAGGTGAAATGTACGCTACATATTTCTAATTCTTGTCACTTTTTAGTTATTTGAAGATATAAATCATTTAGCCTAAGGATTAGAAACTATCTGAAAAACAATTAAATTGGACACAGTGTCCCTGTCTATTGCTCCTATTTTAATGTTGTTCAGTCAATTTGTAGTATTATTTATTATTAAGCATCAAACATCATGCTCAAAGTACTTTTCCAACTATATGAGCCCTTGGAAACATGAAAATTAATTTTTCTTTTAATAGGATGCACTGGATTATTGAATTTATTAGTGGATTCTACTGTGGTATTCTTTATTTGCTTTAGCATTTTTACCAGAGTAATTAAAATGTAAACAATGTAAAAAAAAAATTAGTAATAACCTGATTGATTATTATAAGATGATGTTTAATTTGTGGTTTGGGTTGTAGATATTATGTACAACTCCAACTATACATTAATTATCAATAGCTCCTAGAATCTTATACCACTGCAATATTTGTTGGGGAGTTAATTAATATAAAGTCATTGAATAGATATTGATAGAAAACAAATATTTTTTGAATTTCATATTGTACAACATTAAATGTTTTTGTGGTGTATTGCATGAATTAGCTAAATTCAAAATCTTATCAAAGTAAAAGGTCCATCAAATAATCCTTACCTATTATGGAAATGGAAGTTGTTGTTCTAAGTTCTAAGTTCTAAATTGTATCTTATTTTAAGCAACAGAAATAATGGTTTCAATGGACCAACTTTATAAATATACTTACAGGCAGCCCTTGACTTTCACACAATTTGCTATTTCTTACATTTTCAAAGATTCAACTGTTTAATCCTCTGCTATTGGATGAGATGAGATGGGTTCACTTTGGAAAAAAACACCTAATCGTACATTTTTATCAATGGGAGAATCAGTTGCTCCTGGACATAAGCCTTCCAAAAACTGATTGACATTACTTCTTGGAAGAAACTTAGCTGGTGATTTAAAATTGAAGCCATTGTTAGTTTACCAAGCAGAAAATCCCAGAGCTTGAAAGGAAAAAGTAAAGAATTGCTTTACTTTGGAAATCAAATAAAACTACATATCTTGACAAATTTTTGACTATTAAGGAAGAATGTGATCCCAATGGAGAACGTATATCTTAAGTACATAGGGCAATTGAGAAAGACACAGCATGTTACAGAAATCTTTATCAAGAAAAGAAAAAAAATGGGTGGTATTCAACTAACTATTAGCTACTTGATAAGGGAAACACTCGAAACACCTCTTTAACTTTATGATATATACATATTGATAGATAAATACTTGAAAAGACAGTTTTAGTGCATATTTTTTTACATCCATCTACTTTTGAACACTCCACATTCACACACACTTTCAGGAACCAATAACGTGAGAAAGTTGAGGGCCTACTGTATTGTATACTTCAATTCAAAGAATCAAGGTTGGTTAATGTTATTCAATTCTTTATTTTTTTTTAACTTATGAATTCAAATAAAACTTCTGATACTGTATAAATATAACAGCCAATTAAACATGTTATTTATTCAAAAAATCTTCTTAGAGCAAATTTTAAGAATGTTTCTGCACAAGTAAAAAAAAGATTATTGCATAGGTTTACTTTTTTATTACACGAAACTAGTTCACTTTTCTGTTTCTAGATGACTGAACAATTACTAACTACTACTATCAATTACTTCTATTTGTACAAAATGAGTTTATACAATAAATTATTGATATTAAAATATTTTTACTGCTCAAAATTAGCTTTTATCTGTGATTTTGTTTTAGGGCACAAAATGATATAATATTTTTTAAGTGGTTAATGTATTAAAATACAAATTGTATAGTTAAAAATCAACAATGCCTAGAATAAATACTTAGTTCCTCATAAACAGTTATCTATTGCTCATTCCTTCCTTTAGTTAAATGTTGAAGACCAGTTTGCAATATTACAGAATAATAATAATGGAGAGGATTCCAAGTTCCTATATTTAAATATTTGAGTTTGATATCGTTGATGTTATTTGTTTTTAGTCCATTTCTACTACTACTATTATTATTAATATTAATATTACTACTACTACCACGACTACTATCTTTACTACCATTAAAACTATCACTCTGGTACCACGGTAATATAATAGTACAGTCACCAAATTACCAAATCACAAAAAATTGTACATCTAAAATTAAGCATGTTCATAGGCCTATCTTTATTGATATTAGTTCTCACTCTATTAGTACTTATTGAACCATATATTAAACATCATAATAATAAATCTGAATTTTAATATACAAAATTCCTGGTACATTATTTAAAACTATAAACAATTCAGTATATTTATACTTTTTCACCTTGTTTCTTTTGTACATTTTCTTTTCTTTTTTAGAAGTAATCAGAAATATTTTTGATCATATTTAATATCCATCCAATGATGTTTCTATTAAATATCATCCTACTAATTTTTCTTTTCTTTTTTTTTTCTTTTTTCTAGGTTTCTTTTTGACATAAGGAGCATTATACATTCTTTTTGCATCAGAAATGAGGATTGATAAAAATAAAGCATCATGGTTAAATTATTAATGTTTGTGCCAAATAGCACGAGTCATCTTCCTATATTAGACAAAATAAATAAAAATTAAAATGAAGTGCCAAAAATAACTACATAGTTCCAAAATAACCTCACCTGTGACAGAAATAAAGTGCTAGTGTTAAATAAGATTTAGTAAAAGACATACTATAAAGTGTGATTACTCGGGATTTCGGGTGTTACTTGAACCCAAAACATGAAAGTGTTTAAATCTGTAATAGCAGTTATTATCTTGCTATTATAGCTAATTACAGATGTAAGTACATTTTTGTTTTAGGTCCAAGTTACACTTCATGTGGCAAATAATTCCATTTTATGGTATAGTATTCTATTTCAAGGAAATCAATAATAAAATGCTTTATTGCTTGGATTTTTTTTTCTGATAGACAATGATTAAATCTGGTCATTTAAAAATTTTCCTTGATGTTGATGTTAGAAAAATAATAATTGATTTAAAATGATTCTTGTAAACAGAAATATACAAATAAATTTGTTCATGTATTTATGTCTGTATTACTTTTGCTTACTGGTACATGGAATATATGGTAAGAGGAAGTGTTGCAAAATTTCGAATTTGAGTTTTCAAGAGAATAATAGAATAGAATTTTGAGGTCTCTTGAGTTGGGATAACCAAGTCTCGCAAAAATTTTTTTTTTTTTTGGTTTGTGATTTTTTGACAATCATAAAAAGAGCTATAAACAGAAACCATGCGGGGATTTTTCACCTAAGTGAGTAGTTGGGGGGAGAGAGAATTTAGGGTAAAATGGCTTTTAAATATAGAGCGCTAGTGCAGTGCCACACAAGTCCTTCAACTAGTTTTTTTAGTTAATCCTTAGACACTTTTTCTATTACTAACAAGTTATTATTTTTCCTTAGGTTTGGAATTTCAGAATAAAGGCACCTTTTGGGGCCCATGACCTTTTTGTTTCTCGGGTCCGGGTCAGATTTATTTTAGGGATCTGGGGTGGACTCATTTTTAGGGCCTGAGCAGATTATTTGAACTTTAGAAAATAGAAGAATGTCAGGATAGAGTTATTTTTGAGGTCTTTGATGGATATAATTTTGGACCATTGGGTAACTTTGTTTTAGTGGCCCGGGACGGATTATTTTTTGAGTTCGAGGTGGCTAAGTTTTGCTGCCTGGGCCTGATACAATTTTAAGTTCTTGAGAAAATTTGTTTTAGGGGTCCGTGGTGGACCTATTTTTGAGCTTGGGCTGGATTCATTTTTGAGGTCTGGCTGGATAAGTTTTGATGCATGGGGCTGTTACAAAAACAATAAGTTTTTGGGCAAATATATGAGAACAATGTTTTTCCACCTATCATTATTGCATTTGGTAAGGTTGATGTATTGCGATAGTTCACGGTCAAGGCATATACATATGGCAGTTAAACACGACAGTTAATGCGACTGTTAGTCCATTGACATTACTTCTACTGTTAATGATCACTCCGAACCCAGTTTTTTAAATTTTAAATTGTGTTTTAAAATTTAACTAATAACTATGTTATAAGTCATTTGCAAACTCAAATCAGTTTCCAGAATACCCTTTTCATGTAATTACTGATTTTCTTCCTATTAAACACCAGTATTTTGTTTCACAAAATATTCTGAATACTTAAGTTTTTAAACCAAAAGACATGAATGGCCACATAATATCTGTTTAACTATTAGATGATCATTTGAAAATCATTCAGGTAATCTGATCATGATTTAAAGTCGTAAGCTTTCAAGAATTCTGTAAGTGCAACTCTTATGAATCAATTACCTCTTATTGCTAAAGTTGAAATCACAAGACCCTCTCGAGTTATGTAAGTTTTACAAAGATGTTAGGAAATTGTATCTATTTCAAAGCCAGAAACTTAGTAAATACTTTCAAAGTCAAAAATAAAGGAGCTTAACCATTTTTTCATGGGCAAATCTATAAATACACACTATTATAATAATAAGGTAATCAAACAGCATTTCAAGTTATTATAAGTTAACATTCATTTCATTTTCAGATAAAAATAAGATCATTATTAAAATAAAATAAAATTCAAAAAAAGTTAAAATTGATGTAGAAATAAATATTTTTGAACAAAACTTTAAAAATTGGAAAATTTTAATTAATTTTCTAAATCTGATTTAAGAGGAAAATACCAAATGACTTTTTTTTTTTATCATTGTCTATAAATGTAATACATATGACTAAAAAAGTAACATAAGTTGTAAAATTTGTTTTGTATTTATTTATTGTTTCACATAGATAGTATCAAGTACTAAGAGTAAGGAATTTTTACAGAAAGATAAAACTATATTTAGATATTTACATTATACAGCTGTTTAAATAAATATAATTTTTGATATAACTGAAAAAAATGGTGTTTTTAATTCATACTCCTTTGATTTCAAGATATGTATATATTTTCTATATTCTATTTCTATATTCAAAATCTTCGAGTCTGGCACCCGGGACTGCTTTACAAACTCCGTATATTCTTACCTCCTACATATTTTCTCATCATCCGTT
>NW_027105587.1:49537-57633 GCF_000696795.3 Halyomorpha halys | reverse complement strand
ATGGCCTCGTGACCTTATACTGTAAACTGTTTTTAGAGTTCTACTACTGGGTAGTTTCTCTACATCCTGTATCATATCATTATGTCATTTTGATCAAATTTACTGGTTGTATTTTTTTATACAGTTGTAAATATCAATAGATAAATATAAATAGAAAATAAAAAAAAATATTCAAAATCTCCATTGTTTTTATGTGATGGATATATTCATATAAAGCATGACCTAGTTACGGATCCAGGAATTTTCTGAGGGATGAAGAGCACCAGTATACTAGGTGAATTGCACACACCAAAGTAAAGAATATTCAAATTCCCTACCCTAAGAAAAATTAAATGCTTTGATTTTGTTTAAGTAACCCGTTTTATGCGTGTTTTTATAAAAATAAGCTCCAAATTAACACAATTAAAAAGGCTAGGACAGCAGAACCCTCATTATTAATTGAAAGAGATAATTCGCAATGTATTTAGAATATATAACTATCTTAAAAATGTCGTTCAAAATAAATTTATGTTCTTTAAGTAACTATAAATTTTTGCAATTAAGGCCATAATATACATTGTGATCATTTTTTCAAGGAAAATATTTTCTTCCACACCTCGATCTGGATCCGTCAATGGCATTACCTACAAAAAAAAAATTGCCAAACTAAGAAATGGTTTTAAAACTTTAAATATAAATAGGTAACTTAAGATTTGGTATGTCAGAAGGATCTGTCTCTGAGATCAAGCACTATTCACACACGAGACAACCGAAAGGAAACGAGCCTCCGGATATTATTACCGAAAGGATAGTGCAGAGAGGGTCCCAGTCTCCAGACTTTGTGGAAAATGAAGGTGAAAGTATAACAAAAAAAAACAACAACAATATTTGTTAAGCAGCCTGTGAAATGAATAATAAAATAACATAATCTGGTCCTGTTGAAGCTGTCACGATTAGAAAAGCTTCCGCATTCATCCTCCATGTATGGGCACATGCTGAGACGATCTGCAGGTTTCTGGAGTTTTAGCTAGAGCGCTCAACTGTATGTTGTTACAAATCCTATGAGATACACCCTTGTCATTTAACAGCTTCTGATCAACAACTTACAGAGCAAATCTTATTTTTAATCTGAAAATGAGAAAAACAATTTTAATATTTATTTATCTGTGAAACATCACCAGTATACCTATAATGGTCTTGGGTGCAAAACTTGATTAGTGAGTGCTGAATCATTGATCAACAGTTATGCTATGTTAGGTGGTCAGCGACAAGAATAACCACGAAGTATGTACTTAACGTACACTTTATTAACCTGAGTTTGAATTAAATTAACGATATGACAACTGAGGATATGCCCTGAAAAAATATTGTTTAATTCATTATATCTAGTCTTGGATTCTACAAATGATATCTGATTGCCAACAGACCTTATACAAGCTATAAACAGCCTTTATGATGAAGATATATACTGTTGAATATAAAATACTTATAATGGACATTGAATAAATTAAAGATAAAAGAAGAAGGTTGATATGATCAATAATTAATAAGTCCTATCATTTAATATTATAATTGTCTCATAAATTCAGTTTCACATCTGGAAAAAATGTATCGTTAGGCATCTTAAGAACTAATTATAATGTGATTTAACTATAACATCTTAATCAATGGAGCCGGATCTATAACATTAAAAAATAGCGTCAACAGGATTATTTAGAAAATATAAAATTTTGAAATATTTTTCCTTTACCATATTTCTTGATAAAGTTAAATGGATGAAGTCAGAACGATGATAATTTATTGGAGAACGATAGCAAAAGGCCTTGGTGGTTGACTCGAACTACAAGGTAACTTCAACTGTTTTTAGCTTTAGTATTTCGGCCGACTGCTTAGCTCTGCTATTTGTGAAAAGAAGTTTATTTTTAAACGCTATAAAAATACTTGGAATACAGTAAGTATGTTGTTGGAATTTCATAAAAGTCTTGAAAAATAGAATTGCAAGGAATTTTTACCATTAACTGCATGCGTTATGAACTATAATAGCATTTGTGTGAAATATAGTTTCGCTTCGATAGTTACTTCGAAATTTGGGAAAGATTTTTTACATAATGAATATATCTACAGTAAGTGTTATATGTTTATACTGTATTCAATAATTTATGAGCTAAAAATACATAAAGTATCTTATTCGTTTTAAAATCTTTAATATCAATGTTATGTTCTAGGTTTGAGTAAAAAATATTCATTTCGAATTTCCATTATTTTTGCCTGTTGTTTATCATTAATTCCTAAAAATTGTATCTAAAATAATTATCAGAATTTGTTACGTCGAAGACCAAATATGAAGAAAACACCAAACGTACAAATTTAAGCCGTAATCCTTCTTACTGACTATTTAGTTAAAAACAAATGTTTTTTTTAAAAATTGATGTATTGTTCATTAATAAAAAAATATTTTATAATGAATGAATTAAACTTAATACTGTTTCTAACGGCTTCCAAGGAACCAGGCAAATGCGGTCGTCGTTATAACCTATCATACTACAATTATCGTGTAAGTGTGAAATATAAATTTTATAAAATCATTTATGGTCAACAAATGCTAATACATTTCATTATTTAATTTATCTTCTAAAGTTAAACAATAAACCTGTCTGATTAGCGTCAATGACATGATTCACACAGTAGCTTTCTGGAATCGTAGAACAAAATTTAAATAACCAGTCTTGACTTTCAACAAATCCCCTTTTTAAAATCTTAAAACTTTAATTCTTTAGCTTTTAACCTTTAGCTTCTCGATTTATTAGCTTTTAACTTTTAGCTTTAATTAATTCTTTTAGCTTCTCACAGCTTTCAAGACTGAAAAAAAAATGCATCTTTTCCTCCACAGAGAAACTTATGTATTATATATTAAGTATACGTCTTATAGACATGGTCCTCCTCTTTCGAAGAAAACAATAAAAATAAACAGCAAACATTTAACTGAACGGAAATGATACCCCTCCCTCATTTAAACATGGGTTTAAAGTTAAAGAATATTCTAAACAAAATTTATATTCTTGTTCTTCATATGAGTTCCTGGAAGCTGTCCCTTAAACCGATCACGTATCGTTCGATAAGTCATCAAAATTTGGCGTTATAATTGGTCATAACGTCGTTACAAACGTGGTTACAATATCCGAACAAAAATATAATTGCATAAGGTTTGAGCATCACGTGTCCAGAATTGCTTACTAAAACGATATGTTGTTGTATCCAAGGTCGTTATAAATGTTATTCATTGAATGTAAAATAAATATGTCGTCTTTTGATAACGGATGGACTAACTGAATTCTTATTTACTAATCTGATAATTTATAGCTATTTAGAAAACAAATTTCATTGTTTTGTTTTTTTTCATCCCAAGCCATCAAGTTGAAAGCAGGAAAATTATTGTATTGGTTACTATGCAAGGAACATAAAAAAAAAAAAATCCATACAAAACCTATGAAAAGAAT
Organism: Halyomorpha halys; assembly: GCF_000696795.3. NCBI lineage: Eukaryota > Metazoa > Arthropoda > Insecta > Hemiptera > Pentatomidae > Halyomorpha > Halyomorpha halys. Next base: position 54,157 of record NW_027105587.1, on the reverse strand, counting down.
TTTGCCAAAATGAAACGTTTTCCAAAGTGGTATCAGTCCGGAATATAATTATACGATATAATTTTAATCCTTTTTATTTAAAAATAGATTTAAATATTTTTTTTTCAGATAATGAAACATGTACTTCTACTACTACTATTTTGGAAACCGTATTTAACTTACGGGTATTCGTACCAGGATTATTACAACGAAGATTTTTATTCCTTTATTGTACATACTAGTGCTATTCACCATAATAGCCTTGTGCAGGAATTATTCCGTAATTTAACGACGGATAACTCTACCGACAACTGCATTCGAGATTTAAAGTATTATCGAGACTCCATCTATAATCATGAGACGTGGGCCATTTCATGTAAGGTTTCTATTTATAATTAATTTTTAGTTTAATAAATTAAAATGAACCTAAAATTAAATAACCTTTAGAAAACATATTTAGTTACATTTATGTGTTTTTCTTTAAAAAAATACTGAATATTCTTAGCAAAAAGGAATTAATTAACAATTCAATTTAATAAGTGGCATTAAGGGATACTTACGCGTCGATTGACGATTGACCACAGCCGACTTTTATATTTGATGGTTCAAATTATTGAATAAGATAGCATGAATGTTGTGAAACAAGTCGAAATCCTATAAATTATTGTTCATTTTTTTTTAGTCTATCCATCTGTGGTTATATGACAATATTTTGAGCTTAAGAATGAACTAATTCGTAGATTTTATTGTTCAAATATACACAGTGATATTGAAAGAATATTTTGAACAATCTGAGCTTAAATGTTGAATAAATATGTTGGGTTTGTATTCAGATACAATACTACAATTTTCAACCAAATCCTGATTGTATGACAGAAAATGTAAGTTTGCACTATCAAAGTTGCCGTAACAACTTTCACTATTACGATCACCTCTAGAATCTCGAATTTCTGTGATTTCTGCAAAACTGTAAACTTTGTTTTTTCATTCATTTCTTTCTAACACTAAGTATTGAAATCAACCCATTAAATTGCGGAATGAAACAAAATCAAATAATTAATACTAAAATTTGTTTTTTTTTAATTTTTAGCTGAAACTCTCCGGAGATACATATTTACATTCATGGTTGTCAATATTTCTGGTAAAAGTTTAAACCCTCATTTACATATTATCATATCTCATACTATACTCTAATAGTATGGGATATGTACGAGTTAAATATAACTTTTTTATATAAATAATTAATTTTTAATCGAAATGAAATTTAATAAAACATAAATATACTTATGTTTTTAATGCTATTTTTAATCTATTTGTTTCTAATATCATCTAATTTTATTATCAATTAATTAAGTTATTCAAAAAACACGGAATAAATCTGAAAAATTAAAAACCAATGTTTGCATATATTTTTTAATATCTATGTTTTTTAATATAGAGTTAGAATTTATAATAAAAAAAATAATGAAGGCCTAAGAAAACCGAAGGTTCGATGCCGATACCACCAATCGCTGTGTACACACATGCTTCCAGTGATGCCCCTCCAAACCCAATTTCACTAAATCAGTTTTAACGCAATCCTTCCATCTACGTTTCGGTCTACGTTCTCGGACGTTAACCCGTCGGTTCAGTTTTTATTAACATTTTAGGGATCCGCTCGTTACTAAGCCCTACAATCTTACACGCCCATCTTATACGCCGCAATGCTAAAACTTGAATTATATTTACCGGATGTAGGTCCCTTAATTCAGCGTTGTGTAATCCCCTAAATTCTCCCGTTAATTCATCCTTTTTCGGTCCGAATATTTTGCGCAATACTTAATTTTCGAAAACCCTAAGACGCTGTTCATCCCTTTGTGTAAGAGGCCACGTCTCACATCCATAACAGTGAGGAGGATAATAGTTTTCTAAATTCTAATTTTTAAGTTTTTCGATAGAAGGCGCGAGCTAAGCAGTTTCGAAATTGAAAAATAACAAGCATTGCCCGCCGTCAATCTAGCTTTTATTTCCTCAATTTCGTTCTTTCTAGTTACCATAGAACCTAAATACTTAAACCTATCTACATGGTCAAACGAATTTCCTCCTATATCTATATCACTGAAATTGCTCGCGTTTCAACTGCTGACCATGTATTTTGTTTTATCCGTATTTATTTCAAGACCTAGTTCGTTACTGGAGTTTATTAACGTGGTTGTATTTAGTTCTATAGTTTCTTTGTCCTCACCCAATAATACCAAATCATCAGCATACTCAAGCACCGGTATTTTACCACTCAAAGTTAAACCCTTTTCGGTATTCATCACACTTTTAATGACGTGTTCTAGTGCTAGATTAAATAAGATAGGTGATAAAGAATCACCTTGTTTGAAACCCGACCGGACCTGGAATTTCTTAGAATAATGATTATTGATTCGTACCTTATTTAAAGTTTCGGTCATGCACATCCGTACGAGATTTACTAACTTTTTCTGTATTCCCTGTTCAATCAGAATATTATACAGCTTCTGGCGGTCAATAGAATTGTAAGCCTTTTGGAAATCTATATAAAGCTGATGAACTACCCCGTTGTATTCCAATTTTTTCTGCAAGATTAGCCGTAATGAAAAAAATTGATCAATAGTTGAACGATTTCGTCTAAAACCACATTGGTAGTCTCCGATACTGAAGAAATTATCGTATTTTGTGATTCGACTAGTTAAGATTAGCGTAAATATTTTATAACATACAGGAAGGGGTGAGATTTCTCGATAGTTATTACAATCCGTCGTTGGACCCTTTTTGTGAACAGGAATAAGTAGAGAGTTAGAATTTATAAGCTGGCTTTATTATATTTTTTTAGGTTAAATTAAAAACGTTTGTTTCCGCTGTTTACTTTGAACTTAATTCAGTCAATAAAACGAGTTCATGTTATGAGTCAATACCATTTATTTTGAAATATATTAAATTTTATAAAACTATTGACTTTAGTTGGGAAGAAAGGGGACAAAAGTATGCTTGTCCCTTCAGAAATAATTTTAGTTCTGGTATTGAGAACAGTGCTCTGAAAAAGTATTTAAACTAAGTCATATTTGAAATATATTTAAATAAGGAGATGAAAAAAGTCAAGATTATTAAAAAACATATATTGTATCTGGTTAAAAATATTCCCAAAATATTATTGTGGTAAACAAAATATTTAGTAGCCATATGACATAAGCCAAAAATCAATACCCAGTATGTCCTCTGTTTTTTTTTGCGGCCATATATGCTCCAATTTTACGCAGGAAACAGTAAAATTCAAATTTTTTTTTAGCAAATTTTTTGCTGGTTAGTAAATGATCACTTAAAAATAGTTTAAAGTAATTAAGCTACAACTGTTCCATCATAAAATAGACAAAATTCTCTTCAGTAAATATGGTTTGGGTTAAATATATATCTATTGTAAGGAGCCTTACGTTTCTATCAGCCCCTGATAGTTTAAAGATCACCCACTATAAAAATTTCTAAATTTAATAGGGTTTATATTCGTATTAATAAGTTGAGGTTGGTTTAAATTCGGCTAGAAGTGTGGTGTGGGATTAGTTTTTTGGGCATAAATATTTTGTTTTCTGACGATGTGACTGGTATCGGATGCAACAATTCCCTTTCAACATTCCGTGGGGCCACCTCGAAATAACTGTTATTTAAAAATGCAGTAAGATGACAGCAATATTAATCTGAAAGTTTGCGGAAGGCAACATAACTTTATATTGATAAGTAGACCCTAAGATTTTCTACATTGGTGTGACTATCTGTAGCAATTTAACTAGTAAATCAACTGTCTTATCGTCTTTCTAAAGAGATAAATAAAACTACAGTTATGAACTACTTCACATTTAGTACAGAAGGTGAGTGGGTTAAATTTTCCTGTTATATTCGCAAATTGTAATTTTCTAATCACTAACTTAATTAGATTATGATGACAATACTTTTAGCTGTTTAAATGAATTCACTTGCAGTACTGGACTCTTCAGGATTTCCAGTCACTGGCCGACTCACAGGAAATACAATTAGTTTGGGAAACTATAAGCAATGTCTTTCCACTTCTCCGAAAAATTTCAGCAGCTCTTACTGCTTAGCGCACATTAACATATCAAAGAAACCAAACTTGCCTTGGGTTCCTCACAACGTACCTATCGTGTTTACATTATGCGTGCCAGATTCATGCAGTTACAAACAATTAGAAACTTTATTGGAATCATCAGCTTCAGTTTACAACGCAACAGTTACAGTCGAATGTCAATCAAGAAGGCCTGGATTCACTTTTGGAGACGTTTTCACAATGTGAGTAATATTATATAATTAATTAAAGTAATGTGAGATAGTTAGTTAGTATTTATAATTAATATTTAATGATGAAAATATACCAATAATTAATAAACTTAACAAACAGCTATGGGGAAAATAATTAATTACTTTATTTAAGTAATATCCCAGGTAAAACTAAAATACGAGAAAAATAAAATACTCTTCATTTTACTTTAATTTAATATTTCAGTCAGTAATGCATTCATTTTTTTTTAAACGTATTTATCTATTCAAGTATTTCTTATAACCAACTTTTTATAATATTTTCCTTTAAATCTATGTATTAGTTTTGTTTTGGTAAAATGTATTTATTTG
>NW_027105587.1:45670-48910 GCF_000696795.3 Halyomorpha halys | reverse complement strand
TTAAAAAGTCATAAAAAATACGATTGCCTGGATACTTTAAAATATAGATATTCATTCCATCATAATATTTTAGTATTATTTAACAAGATTATAATTTATATTTAAATGATAGAACAAATGAATTTATAAATTATTTACTATTTTTTTGAAAAGGTTTGTGCTTTCTAGGCTTATATACATTTCAATATGGATAGTTATAATCACTACGACAATGCCTAAAAAATGGATTCCTATTAATAGCGAAGGTAAATTTTTTGATTAATTATATTACATATAATTAAAATTTAAGTAATTAAACAATTATATAAATATATGTGGTACGACAATGAAGTTCGTTAGAAAAAACACATTTAAAGTTCTTGGTAACATCTCTGGATCCCACCTAATAACCAGAAAAATTCTTTGTTATAGCTCTTTTGAAGTCCTGTTGCAAAATATTGTTCTTTTAATGAGTTTATTTTTTGGAATAAAAGGATTCATGTACGGTAAATATGGAGGTTGTGGTACCATTACAATGGACTTTCACGTCAAGAACTGCCTAAAAGACAATGCGGTATGGCATGGTGCATTATTGTGATTCAGGATCCAGTTGTGAGGAAGATGAAGGCTAACACGACAGGTAGATGCTGGAATAACCTCTATGAGAATACAACTGATCCTTTATGTACCCGTTAATTTTATCTGATATTTTTGTAACTGTCCATTTCCCACCTGGCAGCTCATTTTTGTAACTGATACACAATTGAACAATTAGTACAAGAGCCCAAGAGGAGAAAAAAGGCAGTTATTTCACCCCAATTTTTTATTACTTAATTGAAAACTAGATATAATTACTATTAGAAATTGATGAGTCTGCCAAGTATAGGTAGGTGGAATAAAAAATGGTGGCTGTTTCAAAACGTTAAAAATATTAATTTTTTTATTCGGAGCTCTTTATCTTTAAAAGTGCGAACAACAATGGAAAATCTAAGTGAGCATCATTTAAAGTAGAGTAAATTTGCTAAAATGTAAGCCCTGATAAAGCTATTTACATTTAATAGTTCTCGTTTAATAGTTTTTTAAAAAGCAACTTTTCATAAAAATGTATAGAACGTACTGAAATATCAGTAGTTAGTTCATTTATCTTGAGAAATCTATATCTCAGGAACTATGTGACGTACAGATGTCTATTAGCACTCAAATTTAAGCTAGTTTAATGGGCTATAAAGATGTTTAAGACGTTTATTTTCGTGTGAGTAGTAGATTTCATGATATTTGCTAAAATAAATTTATTTATAGTTGTTCGGACAAATTTTCATTTGCCAAATTTATATTCATATGTGAATATCATAAACACTACTACCCTTACGAAGATAAGTGTTATAAGCTACTTTATAGTAAGTTAAATTTCCTTTATTTTGAGTGTTGTGAAATATATGTGCGTCTTATAGAGTTATACATTTTTTTCAAAATCCAACATTTTATACGAATAACTAGAAAGTAATATTTTGTGAGTTTATTTTGACAAATATCATAAAACTACTAGTCCTACAAAGATAAAAGTTATAAAATATTTTATAGTAAATTTAACTAGCTTTAATTTGAGTGCTGGCAGACGTCCTATAGTTTCTGAAATAAAGTTTTCCATAAATCAAACTTATTGTCCGAACAACTATAAATCAATTTATGTTAGCAAATATCATGAAAATTAATATTCCTACGAAAGTAAAGGTCATAAACTACTTTTTAGTACATTAAACAAGCTTTATTTTTATTGCTAATAGACATCTGTACGTCATATAGTTCCTGAGATATAGATTTTTCAAAATAAATTAACTAACTACTGATATTTCAGTACATTTTTATGAAATGTTGCTTTTTGAAAAGCTATATCTCGAGAACTATTGGACTTAAATAGCTCTTTTAGGGCTAATATTTCAGTAAATTTACTCTTCTTTAAACAATGTTATTTTTATATTTTCTAGTGTACTTTGGTATTTTTTGAGATTTAAAATTAATGTTTTTTTAAGGTTTTGAAACAGCCGCCATTTTTTATTCCCCCTACCTATACTTGGCAGACTCATCAATTTTGATTAGTAATTATACATAGTTGTCATTGAAGTAACAAAAAATTGGGGAGAGAAACTGCCTTTTTTCCTTTCCGGTTCTTGTACTGAACCGTTCCATGACTTTGAGGTATTTTTACATTGAATAAAAATGAGAAAATTATCTACGATTGATATTCTTATCGTTTTTTTATTTTGTTTATGTCCATTGTGTGGTTTACACTAAATAGGAGTGTTAAATATCAATAAAAATAAACTGTTTTCAGAGAATAGCAGAAACGAACTTTTTTCATACCATTTCAGATTATTAAGTATATTATATTATTCTATAATATTAATAATATTCTGAAGTCTACTTTACATATCATATAATACACAAGTTTTAAGGGCAAAAAGCATCGTATTCCAAGAAGTTGTAGAAAAGTATGATACTGTCTATCTCATTCATCCAATGACGTAACGAATTACATTGTCCATTATCAATTTTTAATCTAAAATTTTAATATCTAAAATTCATATTATATACATTTCAGTATTACTTAAGCATTATATGCATTAAAATATTAACCATTAGCATGTATATTTTAGAAATGGTTACGACTTTGCATACAACTATAATGGTTGTACTTGTATATACTTAGTAAATAGTCTATTCATCATTCAATTTGTAGTAAAAATAAATATTATTCTTTCTATAAGAGAATGGGTATATGATGAAGACATTGTTTTTTTTATATTTTATTTATTTATTTATTGATTTTATTTAATTTATTTATTTACAACTGTATAAAAAATACAACAAGTAAATTTGATCATAATGACATAATGATATGATACAGCATGCAGAGAAACTACCCAGTAGTAGAACTCTAAAAACAGTTTACAATATAAAGTCACAAGACCATGTTCTTTTAAGAAATTGTTAAGTACATAAAGACAAAGAGCAGTTCGCTTGTAAGTAGGTTTTTCAAATGATTTTAAACAATCTGAGTTTTTACAAACTCTCATACATCTTTGATGCCTTAAGACATTTAGAATTTAAAATGTTTAGAACACAAAGAACCAGGCAAAGTCTTTTAGCCAGAGAAAGTTTGCGACCAGCTGATTTCATGCAGTTCACTTAAACTTTTATGAGCTGGTCGCTAACTTTTGATAGTGTATAATGTAGTCTTTTATTAATTTTTGATAATGGATA
>NW_027105587.1:42363-43322 GCF_000696795.3 Halyomorpha halys | reverse complement strand
TTTTTTTTTTACTGCAACCCTGACCATCTTCTTATATTTAATTAACGTCTATGATTTCGACCTGATATTTGAAATCCAATTGCCCGAAAAACAACCATAATACAAAAAACAAATATTAGAACATGAGTTATGGATCATTTCTTATCTTTATTTTTATATGGGAATACTTTACCTTACATGCTTACGTTGCAGTTAGTTATAAGCCAAAACCAAAACCAAACTGTGGTATTTTGCGTTTTGTTTAGATAATGTTTCATAATTCCCCCCAAAAAAGGTTGTTAGACTACAGATTCGTGTTTAGGGCCCAAAAAATAAATTAAGCCGCTACAAAAAAAAAATCACCAAACCTTTCAACCTTAAGCACTTCTTGAGAACCATTTAAGCAATAGGCGTTTCCATTTAACCTATTGCACGAAAACCATTTATTGTACAAAAAATATATAAGAACATTGTTGGTAGTTTTATCTCAGTATATAACTACGTTTTTCATTAAAAGCTTACTTTGTAAATTAGAGGCCAAAAACAAAAACTGATTTTTGTTATTAATTTTTTATTTGCTTATGACTGTGTAAAAAAAATATTTGTTTGGTAACTCCAGATTAGCGTTCAGCGCCCCCAATAAAGTAATCTGCTGAAAATAACTATACCAGAACTTTCCACTTCAAACTACCATCTGAATATAGGTAGATAGATAACCTTGTACAATTTGATATTTGTTTAGTAAAAATGTGACAGCGAATCGTCAATTTCACCTGTAAAGTAACGAATCTTAGCGATAATTTTTTTTTCATCCTAGATCATCGTGAATTTCAGTAAATGATTGTTAGCGTTGTTTAAGACGATCAATTAAAAACTAATGCCAAAACGTCAATGGGATATTTACAAAAGGTCTCGGAGCCACTGATATTTCAACTTTCGAAGATGGTTGTAAGTTTGGATAGAGACTATGCTAGAAGATT
>NW_027105587.1:32106-42288 GCF_000696795.3 Halyomorpha halys | reverse complement strand
TTTTTAAACAGTTTTTCATCAGATATGGGACAGCTTCTGCCTTAAAAGAAATTTATCCAATATGCTCAAGACAAACACAAGATGCACCTTACTCTCAAGCCTCCACGGACTTCGCGTACTGAGCCAGTGCATGATTGTATGGTACCACATTGTACTTAGTGAAATGATCGTAAACTATCCAGTTTTAAACAAATTTTCTTATAACGAGGTAAGTAGAATGTATTTGCCCTGATAGTTATGTTAAACTGTTAGTTTAATTAAGTAGGAAAAATAAATACGAAAAGGAAATGCTGTATTTATTGATTATATACTGCAGTTATAAAAAATTAAAATTGAAGATTTTAATTGTGACATAACGTCGACCCGTCTTAAGTATTTTTTTTTTCAACTTTCAAGATTTTTATTATTTGGCTTTATCGGTAATCATCCTAGAATGATGATTTCTGAGAGCAACAAAACCTTAAAAATCATTGAAAAAAAAATTATTTTTTCTATTATTTTATAATGTGCAAAGATGTATGATTTAAAAATATTTAATAACATGTAAACATGTTATTTTTTATATTACAATATTTCATACCTATGTTTAGGTTTACTGTTCTATCCTCAGTCCCATCCTCTACAGCGTCTATACAGCTGAAATCCCAACCAATCCTAACACTATCCTCTCCACGTATGCCGATGACACATGTGTGCTTGCTGTTAATAAAACCCTTTAATACAGATCCGCTACCTTGGATTACATCTGGACAAACGACTAGCCTGGAACCCTCACACAGTACTGAAAAGACAGGAAACTGTACTTCGATTCTGACTATTACAGCACTTACTAGAAAAACGGTCTAAACTTCCAATTCATTACAAAAGACTGATCTACATGACTGTAATAAGGCCAATCTGAACATACGGAGTTGAGCTTTGGGGGCTCCACTAAACTTTCGAATTCCTCTCGTATCCAATCCTTACAATCCAAAATCTTTCGTAAAATCCTCAATTCTCCTTACTTTGTCACAAATAAAATCATACATAAAGATCTTAATGTTCCATAATAACCGAACTGGCCCAAACCAGATATCAGTCTTTCCATTATAAACTCCCTAACCACCCAAACCCTCTAGCTTCTAACCTTGATTCCTCTTCCATTCCTCGCAAGCCTCCGAGGTGCCTAAAAAGAAGATAGCCCCAATACCTTACATTGTAAAAATGTTTAAGAGTGCTACCAATGGGTAGTTTATAGTATAGTTGTGCAAAAAGTAATAACTATTACATGTGACTGTAATTATTAATTGTAATTTTAGTGATTCATTGAGTAGTTAAAACTGTTAATTAACATGGTAATTTTATTTCTGGACATTCAAATTACAGTAATTGTAATTGTAATAGCAATTACATTTTGTACATTGGTTGTACAATATTTCAGATTTTTGTCCAGTTTTATGGCTCAAATGCTCCTTACTGATTTATATTTCCCAACAAACTTTTTGTATTTTCACAATTCTAAATTGAGCCTTACATACCTTAAAAGTTTCATCGAAAACCGTATCGTAGTTTAGTTCGTCGAGAAGTTCTTAGGAAAGTGGGACAATGACTGCGAGAATACTATAGGAGTACAATAAGCGATTAAATTTTTTTAATTTTTTTTATTTTTGAAAATCGATTCAGAATAATTTTTAGTTGTGTTCTGTACGTTTAAGATATGAAAGGTCATACAAATTCAGTAAAAATGTCTGGCTCACTAATGCTCCACCACAGGTGGGAATCTGCGTGTCCACCATCAGAATATGGTTTGAAGTTATTCAATTTGATATTTTATCATTTTACAGTAACAATTAACACCAGTGAATAACACAATGTAATAAACTTTAACATATTGGTACTTTGATATTTTTTCAGAGCATTCAAAAGTTTACTTAGGGGTCACCAATATTACTGTAATTCTACCACACCTATATTTTAATAAGGTTTTGGTCGGATAATAAAACCAATAACCCTATTAAATTTATATTTTTAATAAACTTAAAAGCATAATTAATCAGCCATCTGTAATTAAAAGATGTTTTTGAAGGTTATCCAAAGTTTATCATTATAAAAATTGTTAATAGATTATTATTGTCCTACAGGGATTTCTAAAAATAACCTTTTTTGACCTTGATAGTCCTAATAAGACATTAAATGGAAGTATGATGTGGAGCAATGTTTTATGATTTACAATACTTTTTGTACTTAAAGTAATATTGAAAGCCATTGTAGCTAAGAGAGTTGAGGCGCCAACTTTACAACCTCATGTCTGCAGCGGGTTGATTTTTATTTCGTGGCGGTCCCCCGTAATGAAAACTTGACTCCCCCGTATCTCAGAAATGACCAGGTTGTGGGTAAAAAAAAAGAACAATGAAGTAAAACAGAAATATAACTGTATATCTTATTTGGTTGAGGACTTTACATTTATTTAATTTTTTCTATAATTATCTTTGTGTGCGCGTGCGTCTCTAAAAATATATGCAGTAATAAAACATACAAAAGTTCTTCAGTCAGGGTAATGTTTATCTATTTGTAAGTTTCTTAGATCCTGGAGAGGAGCTATAGAGACGGAATTGGTTCTTGCAGTAGATACATTTTTTGTTATTGGTGGGATATTGTTGACATGGAACTGCTTAGAAAAGAAAAGAAAATTCAATTTAATCAGCTATTATACTCACAGGTACTTGAGGTAAGTTGGTGAGATAAGTTAACATTTTACCAAATGCTTGCTTATAATTCAGCTACTTTTTTTTATTAATATTTACTGATAAGTGTTTAAATAATAAATCTATGATAAAGGTAATAATCTTCTTAGATTGATTTTTTAATATGATTATAATACCATATTAATACTAAATTAATAGTCGACCGGCTCTATTGCTCTCACTCAGTTCCACAGGAGACCAGATTTATTTATTTTATTTTTATTCAGATCTGATTTTCTTTATATTTCATATAACTACTTTGTTATTAACTAATTAATTTTTATTCTATCCGTGATATTTTATGACATGAATGAATACTTAGAACGCTTATACTTATAGCCCTTAAATGTGATAGTTTTTAGTACTATTCTTAAACAAAAACTATTATTATAAAAAAAAAAAAATAAATAGCTGACTAAACGTTTTCCTATAATTCAAATTCTTTATGATTAATTCAGGCCAGTAACGTATAATTCATACGTTCTATTTATAATAGACTGTTTAATAAATGTTATCAGTTTTATTTTTGGATATGATTGTTTTACCATTATCATCGTCCAAAGCTTTAATTACAAATAACATTCGTTTAATTTATTGTATATAATTCAGCAGCTATTTCATTAATCTTTGTAGATGATTGTTCCAATAATTAACAGTATGAGTAACAGGGTCCAGCAGCCAATTTTGAACCGCACTGTCAAAACACTCATTGCCATATTTTCTAAGTAGAGTAAATTTGTTGGAAGTTGAGCTTTTTTAGTTTAGTCCAGTAACTTTGTCCTAATATTTCTGGGGTCACTAGCGGATCCAGTCTGGAACATTAGGGAAGCACGAGGTGGGGAAAAAAAATATTTTTTTTCTTGAAACGTTCTTTCTATTACATTTAAATTAAAGGGTTGTCTTTATTTATATGCCCTTAATGAAAAAATAAATTATATTTCAAAATTGAAGTTATTTAGAGAATAATTTTCTAGATCCAAATTTTCTATTAGGTGTATATAATTAATTTTGAACAAAGGTCCCCTCAGAAAATTCCTGTATCCTCCACTAGTTCCCCAGTCAGGTTAGTTGGTGTATTGGCTCCTTTTCCCTAATCTCTGGTTACCTAAAAGTTGCCAACCCAAACTTACCAAAGTGGGGGTATCAACATTTATTTCGTGAGACTTCCTTAAAAAAATAGATACTGAATCATGAGGGAATACAAACTTACCAAAGTGGGGGTATCAACATTTATTTTGTGAGACTTCCTTAAAAAAATAGATACTGAATCATGAGGGAATACAATCCACAGCACTCTTAACATGGAGGGTACTCTGGCATCCTTTCCCCAACACGGCCATCACTAGGAACTTATATCTCTTAACTGTGTATATATATATATTTAATATTATTAAATAGTGTATTATCTTAATACGGTTTTTATTATACTTTCACTGTTATCATTATATCCTTTATGTTTGAATATAACTTTCAGATTGACGCCTCCCTATTTGGCAACACTTTTGGTGATTTCAACTTTTGCTAATAAGCTATGTGATGGGCCGCTTTGTGTTTACTTAATAGATAAAGAAAAACAATCCTGTGCGAGCTACTGGTGGACTAATGTACTATATATCAACAATCTTTACCCAGGAATATTCAAGTCGGTGAGTTCAAAAGTATTTGATTTTTAAATAAGTACTAAATCGAGAGAGATGATCTTTCAGTAATCGGTCAAATCATGGATATGCAGTTGGTTATAAAAAATACTTTTATAGCCATTAGTCAACCTGAGTTTCTGTCAAATGGATAGACCGATTTTAGTGTCTGTTTTTGTAGTATTTCGACCCCTGATGCTTGTGCATTAAATTTGGCGCCCTGTGCGTAATAACTGCTACACAATAGCGAAAAACATATTTTTCTAGACTTTATTGATGAAATGATTATATTTCAAAGAAAATTGTTCATATTTTATAGTAAACTATATATATTTTTATTTGATAGGTAATAAATTACCTAAAAAACAAAAGAAAAAAAAAGACTATCGAAATTAGATCAGTACTCGCAAATAGAAATAAATGAACCTTTTCATTTATAGTGAAATATTACAATCTGCCACTTTCAAGAGCTTTTAATATATTTAGGTATTCATACAATATTAAATTATGAAAAAAAAATACCTAAAACAGATCAATAAATTTTAAAAAAATAGCAAAATTAATAAATAAACAAAATTAAAAAACCTCTAAATCGAAAGCATTATTGTACAATATTGGGCCAGAGGGTGGATTGGAAAAACTGGAAAGCTATGAACCAATTCCTTCCCCGACTAAAATCATAATAAAAGAAAAATAAACGCAGAAATTAGAATTTATCCATAAAACAAATATAATGAAGCTGTAAGTACCTATTATTTTTTTCCCCAATACTGTTTATTTCAGCTAAAATAAAGAGAAAAATAAGAAACAAAGCAAAATTATTTAAGTTGTTTATTCATTTGTTACCAAGAATAGGATCAAATCATCTAAACTATTTTTAAAAAACACATGTTCTGGTTAACTGACCAGTTAAAAAAAATGTATATTTATGTTAATATGTAAGAAAGTGTACATTCATGGAATAATATTTTTAACCGAGTAATAAATTTGCAGTGCATGCCACACAGTTGGTACCTGGCAGCAGATTGGCAGCTTTTCTTTTTCTTGTCACCTCTGGTGGTGATAGTTATAAACAAGTGGCCTCATCACTTATTCAAGTTGATAAGTGCAATTTTTTTAACATCAGTCATATCAACTTTCTTGGTATCTTATTTGTATCATCTTCCTACAGAGAACTTGATGTTTAACAGGTCAGTATATAGTACATCTAATCTTTTTAATTGCTATCCACCATAGTTTGATTATGTTCATTTTGTTTATCCTTCTATTTCTATATATTTTAAGAGAGATTTTATTTATTTTTATGTGTTTTTTTTCATTTATTTATTCTTTATTTTAGTATAAATGTGACCATTCATCACTATTACCTATTGTTCACAACTGTGTGGCAAATTGTAATATCTATCAATGAATAAAAAGTACAAGTGGAGAAATTTTTATCCACAAATTAAAAAAACACAAAGGAAAAAGTGGATGATTCATTATTATTTATTATAGTTTATAATTAACTAACAATTAATACATTTACAATCTAATAATAAATAAATAAAAGGTGGTAAAGTATAAATAAGATATAAACATCCATTCCTTCAATTTTAATAAGGGAAGCTTCTACAAATTGACATTTTGTTTTTAAGGTGAAAAGTTTTCACTATAATTTTAATAACTAAAAGTGCCCTCTCTTTTATCAATAGTTATTTCCCTTAGAACTAAGCATAAGGAAAGAGAACATCTTAGAGAAAATAAGTTTTTCTTTATTCCTATGAATTAGCTTATCAAAAACAATTTTTGCTATTTTATTTTTTCTAGTATGTTGCACGGACACACACACAGAGGAATTAATTAGGAATACACAGGAAGATAAACAAGTTTCCTTTAAAGCGTTCTAGATTAAATCGTTATTAAACCAATTAGTGGTTCCGATCATGAACTAATATGCTGTTCATTTCTTATTTTAAAAAATTTACTTCAATTTTTTTTTTTGTAGTTATGAAGAAGCTGATCATTATTACAACAAATTGTACGGGACTCCTTACGCCAGGGCAGGACCATGGGCTGTTGGGATGTTTTGTGGTGTCATCTTGCATAATTTCACGAATAATCCAATAAAACTCTCAAAAGTAATTATGATAATTTTATTTCATTAATTTTTATTGACCATCATGTAGTATACTTGGTACCATATATACAAACTGCTCAAGTTGAAGCCGATCACTTACAAAAATGTAGATATTATCCATTTTCTTTTAACACAAAAATTTTGAATTGTTTCTATTTTAAAATAAACTATTTCCACAACTTATCCACAATCTTTATCAATAAAATAAACTTATTTTGTTTACACAATTGGGATTTATTCTCAATTTAACCACCTGTAGAAATAAATATTGGTTTTTCGTCATCATTACTCTCAAGGCAAGACTACGCCTATAAATGAGTCTGGATAACCAATTTCAATGAAACTTTTGTTGGTGATACTAGATCGAGAAATATGAGACACGTGGCCAATGGACCAAGGACTCTTGCCTATGCACCATAAGAGGCGAGAAAAAAATAAAGAAAATTTATACGAGGAGAAGATGGTTGGGGGTGCGGTCAAAATAAAACACAAATAATTGATTGATATTTTGTTTTATTTTGACCCCAGCCCCAACCATCTTCTCCTCGTATAAGTCATCCACGGTCAACTATCTCTCATAATTAAAAAAAATTATGTTGTCGCATTGTGCTCTGCATGTATTTGATGTTTATTATACAGCAATCGACTTTTTTTTTCGTGTATAAGAAAAAATATTACCTTTATGTGAAAAAAAAGTAATTTAAATTAAAGGAAAATTTCTCATACGTTTCATTTCATAAATCCGGCTCTAATTTGCTTATGAAGGTCCAATGTTTATCATTTCATGAAGATAGATTAGTGGTGTCATGTTGATGTTCCTGCAATTTTTGTCATATTCAAGAAAGTTGAATCCAATCCAATACGGTTGAAATTTTGAGCAAAAGATTTTTATATTTTATATGAATTTATTTAATAAACGCGGGACTTCGACAGAAAAAATCATCCAAAAATTTCTGATTTTTGTGAAAATTTATATTTAAGGGTTTCAATAGAGACTAAAACCAAAACTGATTTTATTTCTCCTATCCAATTTTTTTTTTTACTATTTTACTGGAAGTTACTTTTGGATTTTGTTATTTATTACACACTTACACTTATTTAATACAACCAATAATATTTTGCTCTTATTATACAGGGGAAAAAAATCGATTACTATATACATCAAATACATAGAGCAAATGCAATATGCGATAACATAAAAAATGTCCAAAAATATGTAATATTTTTCTCTCGGCTCTTATTATGCCGCACTGGCAAGAACCCTTGGACATGTGTCTAAAGGGGCCTCTACATGTTGGCCAAGCCATGGCGAACTCAGACATACGCGAGCATGTGGATGCGTGGCTTGGCTTGGTTGTTCTAGGCTCGTTGCCGAGCCGTCGAGAGTCGGTTTTTTGGACACAAATCAAAGGGGTTCGTGAGAGCGCTCGTGTAGCATCTCCACCATTGTTCTTTTTCTAGTTGCAACTGAGAGCTGTTAGGAGGTTAAAGATGTTTGTTGGTATTTTTTATAATAAGTTTTATATTTAATCTTATTTATTTATATTTAATTTCCTTTCATTTTCTTTTTTTTTGTAATAAGAATAATATAATCCCAGTGCAATGGCTGAAACCATTAGTGCGTCCGCCATCTTTGCCTCTTGAATAACACTGACATGTGGATGGTCCGCTCTTTGCTCTTTACCGAGCACTTGTATAAGCCTCCGATTCGTGGCGAGCGGCCAACATGTGGATCCGCCTTAATGCTTTTCTACCAAGTATTACCAAAAAAATCTTCATTGAAATCGCTGATTCCTCGTGCGCAATCTCCCCGTACCAGTTATTCTAATGTATGAGGATATTTCAAATGCTTTTACGACTGCAGTTTATTTAATGACGAATCGAAATTAGTTCTTCATTATCATGATTGAAATTTTAGAATTCGGAGAGAACGAAACAAGCGATTTAATGCAGGTCTTACTGTCCCAGTAGGGTTTTTATGGAGGGGGTTCGATAATGGTCGAGCAATGAAAAACAAACTAGGAAAATCCCAAAACACCTTTTCTTTTTTCCTCATCACAAGAATGGGGAAAACATCTTTGCTAATGATTCTTCAACCCATAGAGCAAGAGTGGTTAAACATTACTTTGAGGAACAAGAAAGCTTGTGGACTGTTTGTTCATCCAACATGAATCCTATTAAGCAAGTTTGGGACACACTCCAATATCAATTACATATGCGTTATAAACAATCTAAATGTTCAAAAATTAGTCGTATTTAATTTTTAATAAGTAGTCTATTGCAGTGACTTAGGACAAAATATATTTTTGACCAATTTTTAATTATTTAATTTAATGACTTTTCTGTACATTAAAAGTAAAAACCAATATTGCACCGTCCGTAGCTCAGGTGGTTAAGCGCAGGTCTATCAATCTGAGATCTGTGGGCGGCGCCGGTTCGAATCTGGTCGGGGGCGTTGACTTTTTCCATTGAATGGTGGTCCCTCTAAATGAAAAACTTGACTCCTCACCATGTTAAGAATAATGGTCACCTGTAGATAACCCTCCGTATGTCAAAAGGCAGTATAGGACTTCAATGGGAGTCATGGCCGACGAAAAGGGGAAAAAACAAAACAATATTCATAACAAATAAAAAAGTCCCTTTCCAAACAACAATGAAAGTTGAATTTAAGGCAAAGGTATGCATATCCTTCCCTTTTAAACTCTATTTGAACTTGAACCCAATGATTTCTAGCTTTGCTTTCTAATCGATTCCTAATAACCCTCTATGACGTGAAAAATAGCCTTCAGACTTTCTGTCATTGTAGTGCTACCAATATTTATTTTTAACCCCACTAGTTATTATGTGTTAAAGGAAAATAACACATTTATTAATGTATCTTTATTGCAGTTTTAGAATCTCCATATATAAACAAAAACAAAATTAATATTTTACTGCATAATATAGAATAGAATGCTATTTTTAACAGAAGACGCACTTGATGGCTTGGGTGCTTACAGTTCTTGGTCTATGCTTGTCTGTTGAACTTGATCTACCATTTTTAAAGCTGCAAAACAATGAAGCTGGAGTTTGGAGTGCTCTGTTCAATGCAATTCAACGGAATGTATGGGCTGTATCGATTTGCTGGATTATATTTTCTTCAGGGACTCAAAAAGCTGGTATCTCGTACAATTTAAATTAATCTGTTCTGGATAAAAAGGAAAAAATACAGTTACTGTTAGCCAGTACAACTGAAGTATCGCAACATATGCAAATTTTATTACTAATAATCATCATTAGTACTCTAATGATAATTATTCATAATTAATTCATATACACATACTGTGGCGGCAGTGGGGGTTCAAAAATGAACTTATCAAAACTGCCAGCCAGTAATAAATTAGGCCTGGTTCCGCTTTCCCGGGTGATCGTATAATTTTCAGAGCTTAACAGTTGGATAAAAATAATAAAGTGATATACGGTCTCAGGGAATGAGGAATTGCTCCCAGGCATTGCCTTAACTGAGACTGGGTATTACTGGATGAACGTTATGTCCCAAAGGAAGGCGAAAGAATAAAATAAACAATAAAATTATACATCGTCTCAGGGGACTTACTCCCTGACAATGCCTAATGGGAAATTGCTCCCAGGCATTGCCTTAACATGATAATGTATTGAACAATATAAAAATAAATTTAATTTGGATTTAGTTATAAAAAAACAT
>NW_027105587.1:12729-24564 GCF_000696795.3 Halyomorpha halys | reverse complement strand
TCATATTTTAGCAAATTTCCTCTTCTTTAAATTACGTTCTTTTAGGTTTTCTTTTGTTGTTCTTACTTTTTGAGATATAGAGCTCGGAATGAAAAATTAGTTTTTTTTATCGCATTGAAATAATCGCCCTTTTTTTATTGCCCCTACCTATACTTGGCAGACTCATCAATTTTGACTATTAATTATACATAGTTTTCATTAACGTAATCAAAAATTGTGGTGAGATAACTGCCTTTTTTCTCCTTTTGTTAAGATGCTAAAATTAAAAACGGACCTACTTCTTAAGTTCAACTATGTGCGCTGTATAAACGAGAAACAAAATCTACTACTAATTACTATCATATAACTCTTATGACCATAGAGAAGCTAGAAGAGTTCCTGGTTGATCAAAATTGGAGAGGTGGGAAAAATTAAATAAAAAAAGATGAGCAGCTTAATATTTGAAATGAGTATATACAGTACAATGATGAAAAAAGACATCGACTGAAGTATTGTACGAATTCTAAAAAGATAAATACCTTTCAATTTAAAACTTACTATCAATGAATATTTTTAAATTTTTGTTTAATGGTGTAATACAATATGGAAATACGCTCTCTGGCCTGAGGCACCGCCGATCTTATACCATCAGAACTCAGTAGGCTCTTAAAAATAAAATGGTAAACCAAGAGAGGTGAAAGCTACAGTAAATTAAAGGGAATCAACATTATACTAAAACCTTGTTCTACATTGTATATTTATTTATCGTAGGCTTTCAATGATGAGGAAACTAAAGTCATGTTATTATTTAAATTATAACACTTGTTAAATTGTTCACAAAAATCAAGTTTCAATTTAGCAGGATTTTTTTCAGATTTCATGGATACTATGATAGCATGCACGAACTTGTCCCTGTTAACAAACTATTCATTATACACTTGGAATAAATGAACTATTTATTACCCAATGGGATTTAATTCAAAGTGAAAGTGATTTCAACAATGTAAATTCTATGAATATATTTTAATTTTGCAGTGTTGACGGGGAAGGTGCCTTAAACCTGCTTCACTTTAGGTTTGTTTTTATTCTTCATGCTTTTGATTTTAAAATTTCTTATGAGTACAAAGTGTCATGACTGTGACTGAGGCTCTAGTTAGTTATCTCTCAGTGTTTATACATGTTAATAGTAAACATTGACTTAATAAGGAGTTGAACAATTTTAAGCTAATTTGGTTAAAGTATGATATAAAAATTCATTTTTCATCGTATACAAATTGCCCTGTGGCAAACAGTGAATATATCGATTATTGATCAGCAGTTTGTAACGGTCGGTAGTCCTTTGTTAGACAGTGGTTATGAAGCCTTTGCTGTAATCACTTCCAAGCTTGTGTTCTTTGTTCTTACTACAGTAATACACGAACACGTTTTATGTTATATAACCGATACAAATAAAACAGTAAAAACATTTTATTTGTATCTACCACAAGCTTCAACAAAGTTTAATTGGGTGAGTGACCACGAATTGACAATTATTAAATTAATAACTTCTGCCCGTAGAATAGAGTTGACCGACGTGACTCTGACTTGCCTACTACTTGCCACTGGCTATCATACTATAGCTACAGTTCTTATCTGATCTTCCTTAGCTCAGTTGACAAAGCACGCTATTAGCGTCTTCAGAATCCGGCCGTTACGAGTTCAAATCTATGGACGTTTTAATACTTTTTTAAATAATTGTAATAATTAAATTTAATTGAATTTTCAGTTCTATATTTTTATTTACTTTTTCTTCATTATCAAGTATTATTATTTTTTCACTGTGTTGGGTATAGAGACTGATGAAAAAACTGCCATCTCTGAAGTAAGTAAAACAGGCCTGTTCGACCCCCATTATTTATCAACAATATTCAGGATTTCTTGGCGTTCAGTAAAGAAATCGCTGAAGTAATTGGATTGTTACCAGTTAAATGAAGACAAGCCAAACCGAGTCTTATTGAGGGGACTCCATTCCATTACCCCAATTATAGCTATTAAGAAAAATTTAGAGCAATTGGATCACAAAGTTCGACATATTTCTGATGTGATACACCCCACATAAAAATATCGCTTTCCCATATTTTTCATTGATTTGTAACCAGCTTCCAACAATTCAGACATATACAAAATATTGAGGCTGGTATACTCATGTGTACGTTTTGATGAACCTAGACAGAGCTGAAATTGTCCAATGCACTAAGTATCATAATCTTGGCAGAAGCCATATGTGTCAAATGTGCTGGCCCACATCCATCCAACCTCTGTCAAAGGTTTTAAGAGACTCAAGCTAGATGTATTCTCTGTGGTGAAGGTCATTCTGCCAACTATAAAGGTTTTATAATATAGAAAAATATGCAACGTCAAATAACCGCGAATTCTATCCTAAACCTCATCAACGAGGAGTGACATGGAACATCGTACCCCAGTCAACCATCTGTTCTAACAACCCATCAATCCCAAAAGTCAGTCAATTAAATATTCAGACGAGACTCGCCAATCACGAGCTCCTCAAGCCTCTCATTTCTTCCCTCAAACAGCTTTAGTCCTTTGTTCCTCTCCCTCATATTTCACAGGCTCAATTCCAGATCTCCTATTAACAAACTAAAGCACCAAGAAATGACTTTACTCCCAAAAATGTGAACAACAGTTCAATCTTAAACATCCCCTATCTCAATCTTCCTCGTCGGTCAATCTTTTACCCGAACCCCCAGTAAAATAGGAACCAATCCAACGACCCCAAAGGAGAGTTCAATCCCTACATTGACCGAAAAACTCTCAAATCCAAGATCATACCTTTTATTCCCATAACAACCAAAATACACCAGATTTAACACCTATACTTTCCTTTCTGCTTTCGTGATCTCCAAAATACAATCAAGCATCTTATCTCATTCCTAACCAGACTCCTGACAGAAATTCCGTTCAATTTTCCCAGATGAACAAGAACACTGACTACATAATCACTGAGACAAACTTGACATATTCCTCCATGAACATTTCTTTGACAGCTCTGCTGGCTGAAACCCATTTCACAAAGCATTCTTACTTCTACATACGCAACTACGTTGTATATAGAACAAATCACCCTGACAACACATTCCACACAGTTCTTGTATCCTTATTTATAAATCTTTAACTCACTCCCTTATTCCTTCCTCTCCGTCTGATACTATTCAATCAAAATCTATCAGCTTATCCTCTCGCCCGTTTAACATAACACTTTCAGCTTTATGCTGCCCTGGTAATTCCTTTCCTATAGCCATCTTGACTCATTATTCAGGTCATTTGATCCGCGATTTGTTGCTGGAGGATATTAATACGCCGATCAAGGTTAACGGTGGGGATGTAGAACGTTCAATACTCGTGATAGGACTCTTTCCCGAGTCACAACTTCCAATAGCTATTCCATCCTCCCTCCTAAAACTCCTACTGATTGGCCTATATCCTTTAAAAACATCCCGATATCCTTGATATATTTTTTGCTTCCCAAATATCCTCTTCACAACCCACATTTCATTCATTGCCTTTCTTCTGATCAAAGCCCGGATCTATTCATCGTGCATTCATATCCTATTCCTAGACCCTCTCCCCCTTTTGGAAACCAGCATTGCAGAATTCATTACGGAAAGGGGTGTAGTGCTCCCCAATAATTTGAAGATCCGAAAAGTTGAGAAATTTGAGATTTGAAATCCTTCTTTAAACTCCAACAATTGGGAACAAACATTATTTTAAGAGGTTATACTTAAAATAGCTTATTAACGCTATTTAGAGAGGTTAGTTCCTTAAAATCTTCAGTAAAAGGGTTAATTGTGGATAATATTCCTTATATACCCGGTAAGCTGGGAAAATCCGGTCAAAAATATTGAGGAATTTCAGATTTTGCTCTCCCCCCATTAAGTCCTAGCGACGCTGCAATCCGCGGCAGATAGTGGCTGAGATTCATCGCTCGGACACTACTTTATCCGTCTCGATTCCTCATCAGTCCTAATGATCTTTACCCTGAGCATGCCTTGTCGAGGACATCTGTGAAGTACCATGCAATAAACTGTACATAAATCAGACAACACTCCTTTACAACCGATATATGTAAGTACCAAATAAATTTTTATATTCCCATTTACTTAATTCAAATTGTTTCCTATAGTTCAACTGTTAGTCAGATCAATTATATGGATGAAGGGGGGAGTTTCTTCCCCTCCCGCAGACTGTCACATTTCTGTAATCAAATTCTTGTGGGCTTGTCACAATAATGATTTATGTAATATTTTGTGCAAATAATACAATAGTAAAAAAAGTTCATGGAACTTCATCAAAATTATAAAAATTACATAGCCAATGTTATCAGTACCAAGAAAGCTCGACTGTACTAATCGTATCAGTTTGTTTGAATTTGAAAAACAACTATTTTCTTCCTATAAAAATTTGCCGTTCATTGCACAATGTGATTTTTTCAAATGATTTTACTGACATGTTTTAGATGGTTAAAGATAAAGTTCTAAAATTTTTACTATGTAAAACTTTGTTTTGGTTAGGATTGTATAAGAGATATCAGACTTGGGTCGTAACGACCCCATCTAAAATTATGAAGGTTAAGAAACTTGTCATTGATAAAATGAACTGATTATGTTTTTTATCAGTGATTATGTGTTTATTAGTGTTGATGTTTATTATCAGTTGAAGGTTTCATCTCTCCCTAGATTCATTAAAATTTGTTCTATTTAAGCAAAATTGAATTAATTAGAACTTATTTTCTTAGAGTTATTAATGAACGACTCAAGAAATAGTGGCTAATATAAAGGAAGGTCATAATTAATTATATTTCAGAATGTCAACGTTGTGTAAAATTTCAAGAAACCATGCTTCATGTTCAGTATCATTTTTGAAATGTATCCTTTCTGTATTATCTTTGACACTTTCATCATTGAATTACTTATTATTATGTATGTGTAACTATTGCTATTTGTAATTTGAAACCTATACAGATATTAGATTTATCTGGAGACATAAGGAAAGCACATTTCGCATCATCTAGTGAAGGTTCGCAATTATTATTTTTATATACTTTGTACATTAACTATTTTTATACAAAAATTCCATGACAATATGACAATTGGATGTCCATATTTGTGCACTTAATTTTATTTTTCTTAATTACATCTTGGTTTTCACTGATTTATTTGTTAAGTTTTTTAATATGTGTGTCCTAAGTACCTAGTTGCATTTAATATAAATAAGATTAAAACCTTTTTGATAAAATCAGTTTGTTGAGGTATTTTCTGAATGGGTTTAAATTTGTAATTTTTTTATTTAACTGTTAAATGTTATGCATTACCATTAGAAATTAACTATATATTGTAAAGTGGAGCTTATACTGTAATGTTTGGAATTAGTGAGCCCAAGTGTAGAGTAACATTTGAGGTGTTTTCTAACATGATTAAAAACTATCAGGCGCATGCAGGGTACATGATTTGGATTGGTAAAACTGTACTATACATGGGTGTTACTATATGCTGTAAGTTTTAAATTATGTTGTAAATCATTTATAGTACTGCTAAAACTAAGGGCGGTTTGTAGCAGAGTAAAGGATAAGGTCAATTCTGACTGGCTCATGAGTATAGTGGTATCTGTTCAAATCTGACCTGGGGTCAACTTTTGTTTCTGTGGCGATCCCACGAAATGAATACTTGGCCCCCCACAATGCTTAGAATAGGGTGCAGATAACTCCCCTCCCTCATATGGCAGAAATGACCAGGAAGTGGTTCATGAAAAAAAGTACTGTTAAAACTTAAAATGACCCTTTAGAGCAATTTTCTTATGAACAATTCTCTTATTTTTAAATTGGATAATATTTTTTCAGCTCCGTTTAATGTGGATGATGCCTTGAACTTAGAATCACTTCTAACTGAAGATGAAATACTACTGAAAAACTCATTCCGTTCATATTGCCAACAGAAATTGATGCCCCGTATTTTGGAAGCAAACCGAAAAGAAGGTATTTTTATGTTAATGAAATTAATATAACAATGCGAATAGATATTGTGTCTGGTTTTAATTAGTATATCGTTTTTTAACTCTGCATTGCCAACTATATGCCTCGGAGAAGGGTGTATAAATCCCTTATTTTATAAAAATTTATAATGACTACTAATAAAGAGTTGAACATTCTTTAAAAACTTTTCTTATATCAAGCTATAATGTGAAATTAGCTAAACCTTGGAATCAGCTTGGTCCTGCTACTCCCGCTGCCTTAGTATGACCTTTCTTATCTTACATTGTAAACATTTACTTAAAACGAATATTAGAGAAAAGCGGAGAAAAAAAGGCTTGGCTGTGCAGGTCTAATTAAGATCATATGTTCCTCTACCTACTCTCTCAATACTATATCTCAATTAGTATACCCTTTCCTGTAGAACTGTATACTTTAGCTAGTTGTCCATCATACCACATCTTACTTCAATTCCTTATCTATTTCTATCTGTTAATCCTTTTCTATACCATCCTTTACTTCAGCAATTATTTTTCTACCTTCTTTATTTTTTTCTACATCTATGTAAACAAAATTGATATATTGTTAAACAAAAATCAATTGGTCATAACGATTTTCTGTTAGAGTTAAGTAATATTTGTAAATATAGCCAGATAAATATTCATGTAGTTTGTGCAACAATGTTGTTCTTAGAGGACAAACAATATGTCCTTGAATAAAAGTTACTTTTAATTTCATATTGTTTTTATTTTTTCAGTATTTGATAGATCAATAATGGTGGAAATGGGAAAGCTTGGTGCTCTTGGTTGCAATTTAAATGGTTATGGATGTATAGGTGCATCAACTACAGCATACGGTTTGCTAGCAAGAGAAGTTGAACGCATTGATAGTGCTTATCGATCTGCATTCAGTGTTCAGTCATCTTTAGTAATGTATCCAATACACACTTATGGAAGTGAAGATCAGAAAAAAAAATATTTGGAATCACTAGGTTAACTCTTTTCACATTTATCTACTATACATCAAAGTTTTTTTTGAATTTTCAATAATGTCTGTAATGAGCAACAAAAAAAAAACTTATGAACACTTATGCTTTTTAAAATTATTATTCAATTATTCTTTGTGTTATATAATAAATCATTAATTTTGTAGTATCAAGATTACATATTTTGGTCATTTTAATGTTGTAAGTTATTTTATTAGTGACAATAAAATATTAGTTTTATTTTGTCCATCGGTTCTCTGAAGAAAAACATTCACATTTTTTAATGTTTTAATATAATAAAATTTATCTTAGAAGTTTTCTTTTTTATGAAAATAACCGGTCATTCAGTTTCATAATTAGTATAGGGAAAAGGAGTGCATAAGAAATATTAAATTGGCCACCATTTCGAATCAAAATGGTGGAGGGTAATGTAAAATTCCAATGAATGACCTAAGCCTGGTCCAAATCTTAAAACTTGGACACAGTTGTCGCGAAGTTAGGTCATGGACAGCATACCTTTTTTGATGAAGTGTGGGAAGAGAGGTTTTTTTTTTTGTTATTAGGTTGTTTGATTTGGGTAAATGATAATATTTTATAAAATTATGTAATGGTATTAGATCTCCTATTTATGGAAAAACTACTTTGTCTAAATAATTAGACACTTTGTTATTATAAATTGTGGGGAATGAGGATGAATATAAATATTCCTCTGTTAATAAAACTTGGACAGGTTATGAAACTAATGGAGGATCTTATAGATATTATAACAAAAAAAAACAACATTAATGAACTTCTTTTGACAGCCATACTGTAAGATAATTTGACAACTAGAAGCATCTTTTTTTATATTTGTAAAGGAAGATTTAAAGGTTGTTTGTAAAGAGAAAAATTCTCTTGTGACAAATAAAAATCAGTCCAATTATACTAATTTAGGGGAGATTCTTCTGTATTGAAACAAGAGTTGATAACTTTGAAAAAGTTGATAATAGTATCTATAAAATTAACTGAAATGGGTAACCTTAACCCTATAATATGCATAGGTAGAAAGAAATGGGATAATGCTGTATCTGAGCATGTTACATTCTTCAGTAAAACAACTTATGGATGATAGATTTGCTTTTAAAACTAAGATTTCCAAAGTGTGACTTACATTTGTTTATAATTTAATCTTTTTATTAAAACTTGTGAATTTTTTAACTATGATAAACCCACAATACAGCCAGCATGACGGCACCCCTTGCTCCTACTGCTGTCCTAGTGTTATCTTTTCCCTGTTTATGTTATTTTTCTGTTCATAGATTAATATTCAAAGTAATGGATCATTTTGTGCTGACCAATTTGTTAAATTTTCCAGCTGTTAATCATCTAATGGGTAGGGAATTCCTTAAAAATGATGATTGGGAGATGCATGTGAAGGATAAGGTCTGTCTTAAACAAGAAGTTAATGGTTGAACTGGGCAAAATTGGGCAATTTATTTGAAATAATATTTTTAAAATAAATCTTTATAAAATCTAAACAAATTATTTTAAAAAATATTTTATAATTTCACTTGAATCTCATTTTCTGAATGATTATTTTTTTAAGAGTACTGGGACAAATGGGGACTGTTACTTTAGATATTGGAAGATTTTGTTTGGAATCTTCCATGTATTTGTGTGTGTTTATTTTCCATTTGTTACTTTAAGTTATTTATTTTTTTAAATATTAGTAATAAATATTTGATTATTTTTTATGTTGTGTTACTATCACAAACTTTTGTCTGTCAAGTTGAATTACTTTTATAAGTCCAAGAAATAATTCTACTTGTGATTTTTTTTTTTGTAGCTGCTGGAACCACCATCGGTTGCTTTGGACTTACAGAACCAAATTTTGGAAGTGATGCTGGTGGAATGCAAACTAATTCGAAATATTTAGTAAAAGATAAATGTCATGTTCTTAATGGTACTAAAACCTGGTAATGAAAAAATTATTGAGAACAGCAGTTATTAATATACAATGAATTGAACTAGGTTTCGATTCTATATTTTGTAATTTTTTTGTTAACTTATTGTCATTGAAACACTTAAAAATACGTTTTTCATAAATTGAGTAGACACAGGTCACGTAGTTATTAACATATGGTGTTTAACAGATATTTTTACGTGTTGTTTATTTTAAACCACTCTTACTTAATATTCTCATAAACTGATATTTTGATATCTAATCCATTAGCATCAAAATTAGATTTTTTGCACATTTTGTTTTTTATTTTTTAATTACTGTATCTTTTTGCATTTTAAAAATGGAATTTCAGCTTCCTCAAATGATTTTGTCAATTTTGCCTGCCATTTTATAGTAATGCTTGGCATTTGCACTATCATGAATTTTAACAAGTTGACAGTTTTGGACCTCGTATTTTTCTTAGTTTATTAATATAAATTATAGAGGTAAATGTTTTCACTTTATTGAAATATTATTACAATTATAATTCTTTTTCATAAAAATATATATAAACTATCCAAGTGAAGACTGAAAATTATTTATTTAATTTTTTTCAAATTTTATTTTTTATTTATAATCAAATCATTGCAATCAAAATATCTTCATGATACAAATATTGTTTACTAAATTGTTTTTAAACAGTAAAATGACATTATTTGTTATGGAATGGCTTAAAACACAAAAATTTACATGTGTCACGCCTTGAGGATGTAGTAAATCAGTTTTCAACAAAAACGTCAATAAAATTGAGTTCAGAAAACAAAGGAAAGAGGCTAGGTCAAATTGAAGAGGTAAGGAAGTTGATTACTGAGGCAAGAAGATATTGTAAACTTTGTAAATATTAAGCTAGACAAATATACATAAGGTCTGATGTTGTTATTCTTAACCTTTTAGTGGGTGTAAGGTCTCTCATGCAGTAACACAAAAATATTTGTATTGATACTATAGATTCTGGTTCCAATGATCATAAATGGCTCTTGAAAAATGTGAAAAAATTCCTCCTCCATCAAAAAATGGGTGGGACTTATATGTCGGTTTATGCCTCTCAAATTTAATTTAATTTTTTTTTTTTTATGTGTGTTTGATATAACAGGTATATATAGTCACCTAAAAACCCAATAAATGTATATTTTTTTGTTATTTATTTATTAAACAAAATATAAAAATTGTTAAATTTTTTTTTTTTAATTGCATTGAATGAAATATAACTGAATACAAGGAATAACTTAATAAAATTATATTTTTCTTTTTGGCATATATCCGTCCAGTTGTTCAAATAATAATGAATATTATTTTAGTGAGAATGTAAAATTAATGGAGAATGTAGTATCTCATAGTACTAGTACTATCTCAAATTATAATATCAAGAAGAACTTAATATGATTACCTTAAAAAAAACTTCTAATTAATAAGAAAATGAAAACAATTGTATGTTATACTCCTATAATAATGGTACCTCAAATAGCTACTGGCTGTATTCTCCCATACAAACCCCCCTCCCCCCCCCCGTAATCAAACCTAGAAGGAAGAGAGGAGGGTTTTTTAGATTAGACAAATGGAAATTGTTTTATTATATACTTTAATCATAATTTCATGAGTCATTATTAAATTGTATTGCAAGTAATCAAAGTCAAGTTTAATTCTATGAGATTAGTCTAGATTATTTAGGTTAAAAGTCAATAGGAGATGTTTATTTCATAACTGACTATGCTTTTTGGATTTTATCTTTTAAGGATCACTAATGCTCCAATTGCTGATGTATTTATTGTTTGGGCTAGAAGTTTAGATGACAAAAGAGTACGTGGTTTTATTCTGGACAGAGGTATGGAAGGCTTGAATACAACAAAAATCAGTGGTAAATTTTCCTTAAGGGCATCTGAAACAGGAATGATCCATATGGACAATGTTTTTGTACCTGAAACTCATGTTCTACCAAATGCCCTTGGGATGTCTGTAAGTTTAAAAACAGCTTTAAATCTTGTTCAAAAAAGTTACTGTCTTATTTAGTTTCTTTTCTCTCATGTTTATTATAGCCTAATTATATCTATAATGTGGAAGTTTTATTTATAAGCCAAAATTATTGTGTTGATTATTTAGTAGTATTATATAGATTATGTATCATTAGTACAACAATTAGATAGTCTGTGTCGCAGTAAGGAAAAACAACAATTAAAAAATAGTTACAACTATTTTTAAGAGCCTATGTTCTGACTGACATTACAGGTCTTCATCGTTGTTATGTAAGAGATATATAAGTAAAATATGTATAAAACTGATATTAAGGGAGAGGTATAAAAAGACATGTACAGGGTGTCCCACTGTACATATCTTCCCCTCCCCTCTAGCCTCAACAATTATTGAAATTTTTATTTACTTTTCATTGGGACCTACATCACACTTTTTGCATTGGGTGCACTCAGTCCTTTTTCAGTATTCCATAGTGTTTTACCGATTTCTTTTAATTATGAATTGGTTATTATTATCCCAACTGTACAATTAATAGGTATTTATGTAAATTTAAAGATAAACATTGTTTACTATAATTATGGTATTATTACTTCCGTTCATTTTGCATTATGTATCCTACATTGTTCCCTTCTACATTATATATCAATTTATCCTGTAATACGACATTAGTTATACTTTTTAATTTATTACCTTAACAGTTATTATTTTCACAACATTACGATTTGATTTAATCAATCATTTGTTTTCCCCCCATTACTTATCATTATGTACTTTTTCAATTATTACTTCTTCAGTATTATTAATTTATCAGTTCATTACTATATCAGTTAATATATCTTTTTAGTTTTTTCATTTATAACTTTTTTTATCTTACTATTTCTGTCTAATTTTTTTGTCAGA
>NW_027105587.1:6072-12618 GCF_000696795.3 Halyomorpha halys | reverse complement strand
CTGCAATGTGGGTCAAACATTAGCTCTAAATAAATAGTTGAAACTATTTTATAAAATACCATTTCCTTCTTAATTCACTTACAGTTAACCATCTATATAATTTATGATTTTACTTTTTAATATTTTTTCTAATAAATTATTAGATGGAATAGTACATATTTCAGCAACCCACTATTCTTGTAGGATTGAAATGAAGCTATCCATAAAGTTTTTGACTGATATTATCAAGTCAATTTTTTATACACCAGTTCCCAGACCACCAGGAAAAATTTTGAAAAGGTTTATTAAAGAGAAAAATAAAGTAAAAATAGTTAATTACTATGGTAAATGTGGTAAAGACATAAATTAAAGTGAAATAAAATATAATATAGGAACCATTAAATATACTTTGTATTTAAATTCAAAAAGTAATTAAGGAATTCACTCAGGAACTTCATTACATTTTTTTAAACTAATTTTTTTTTAATGTGAATACATTTATTAACTTACCAATGTAGTATGAGCAATCCAAAAACCCAATGATTAAGAGATAATATCTGGCATTGCAGTTCTGAATATATTGTTTGATTCTGATGTTCAATTGAAAAGAAAATGATTTCAGTTGAGTGTTAATATTCATAACAGGTAATTAAAAAGTTGAAATCCAAGAGTTGAGAAAATTAACATATTTCTTTATACAGTTGAAAAAATTTAAATATTTTAATATAGTATGAGAAATCTGGCTAAAATTGTCAGGAATTTCAACATTTTGTCCCTCCTAAGAAATCGTTGTAATGAAAAAAAAGTTATAGTACAAAGAAAATCCTCACTATCATTTGTATCTATCTAATCTATATATTTCAGAGTATCATTTTAAGAATATTTCTTTCTTATATCCAATGAGAGACTGTCATGATGTTAATATAAAATACAAGTTTTAAAAAATAAGATTCATAAAATTTTGATATCCAATAACTATAAGAAACTGGAAACATCTCAGTTGATTGTAGGTGTATGGGGGCATATATTGTCAATTGATAGTCATCCCATCTCTAATGGCTAATCTAATGCTAATGACTGGAATGGTTCCAAATGGTATTACTAACTAGTTCATAATACCGTTCTGAACCAACGGTAGTTGATACATTTGAAAAAAGCATCAGGCATAGTTGAGGAATAGAAATAACTTGTCATTAATAACTTTAGTAGCTGTCTAAATTCATCTGTAGTATTTAGACATTAATTGTGTGTTTTCTTATTATGAAAACTGTTATTTTCTTATCTTTACACTGAGAGATTTTAATTTGTCTTAAAACAAAACTACCTACCATGCTAAGCAAAATCTATGTTGATTTAACATTCACCATCAATCTTGTTTGTCATTTATATCCAACTTTTCGTGTCATAAACCTATAATTAATAAATTATAACTTCTTTGTTGTTGTTGTTTTTTTTTATTATCCTTCCTGATTAAAAACTAAACATGATGATCCTGAAGGACTTCACAGTGTTCTATAATGAATACGATAGGCTCTCAGAAAAAAATCCCCTTAACATGTACATGCATTCATGTTTAACACATGGTTGTGCCCCTGGCACTACCATAACCCACTTTTTTCTATACTTCTATTGTATCTCTGTGTTCTATTTCTATATTTACTTTTTAATGCAACTGTTTTTATTTTGTTTTATAGGAAATTAACTTTCTGTTTTGTTCTCATTCACATTTTAACCCTTTTTACAAATTACCATGACACTTATATCATTATAAATAAATGATTAAGTTCATTTATAATATTCATTATAAATTATCATACCCCAGTGCTGACTAGGTATCTTGTTAAAGTGAATATGTCCCAAATCCCCAGAATAAATTTAATTATTTCTGGTTCCGAATTTGAAATTGAGTATGGTGTTAACAGTAGCAATACTTAAACATGGTTTCAGCCCCTGTCTCTGAAACTGTTTACAGAATACCTCAGACTTTGATTACTCTCAGACAGCACTGATGAATTAGTTAAAACTTAAAGGGACAAGATGATTCAGTTATTGTTAATATAATTAATATATAAGTTATCTATTATGAACAACTTTATTATGGTGGTTTATTTTTTTAACGGAATTCATTTTTAATTATTATACCATCAATTAAAATGATTGAGGAAAAAATACTTATGATCTTATTAAACCTACATTGTTTAAAATCAAACTATGTAATAATAATTTTTTTTTTTAGTTTATTTATAACAGTTCCATTCTATAAATATGTATGTATAAAATAGAACTTTTACAAATAAAAGTTTTATTTGTGGCCCTAAGAATTTTTTCTTCAATAATTTTGAATGATATTTAATATATAAATTATAATTAATAAAATAAAATAAATTTACCAATTAAACTTTTTTTTCTCAATACATTTTTTATTCACTATTCATTTTTTAATAGGCTCCAATGAGTTGTCTAACGTCTGCAAGATTAGGTATTGCTTGGGGATCTATTGGAGCAGCAGAATATTGTTTTGAAACCGCAAGAAGGTACACAATAGATCGAAAACAATTTAAAAAACCACTTGCAGGAAACCAGTTAATTCAGAAGAAATTCGCTGACATGTTAACTGAGATTTCGTTAGCATTAATTGCTTGTCTTCATGTGTCACGACTAAAAGACAAAAATTTGTAAGTAAGAGCTTTGGTTCATAAAGTATAAATTTGAAAATTTTGTTTTAGTTAGAACATTATGTTATGAATATATTTTTAATAAAAAAATCCAGATAAAAAAATCAGAAATCACAACCCAAAAGCTCGGTGGAGAGACATCCTCTGGAAGTATGTCGGCAGGATTAGCTTCGGACCTCATGAATCGCTATAGATTAACTTGTGACACCTTTAGAACAGCCGAAACCCTGTTCGCTCCGAAACCATTGTTTTTGATTTAAGCAGTTGAGAGTGAATAATTCCTTCCAGCGTTAACATCATATCGTGGCATAACCCTTAGATGAGGCATCCGAGAACCCTATCAGCTGTAAACGTGAATGGATGGTGAAGACATAATCTTGATATTCTTATGTGGCTCAGAGAGAACCATTCACCAGTCAGGGAAATCCACTTGTCCTGTAGACCCCCAGATAGAGGCTTGTCCCAATCCAGGCCCCGATGCCACATCTCCTAGAGGAGTGTTTTAGCATGGAAAATTATGGGTGACAAAAACCTGAGGGGATCAAATATTTGTGCGATGTGGGACAAAATAATGCATTTTGTTGCTTAGAGCAACGATTCCTCAACTGAAATTGAAAAATAATCGTCAGTGGGAGACCAAATGAGGCTCAGAATCTTTATGAAATGGTTGCCATCCTGTGGAATTGAATAAGTAGGTTGGGTATCGTCCAGATGTGACAGAAGTTTGATCGCATTAGATGACCAATTGTTTATCTCAACACTAGTAATCAGGGGGGTATAGGTCAATGCCGACAGGCAAGTCAATAGCAGCGTGGTAACGCACCTGTCTGCCAACCCATAGATAGCGAGTTCAAGCCCAGCCCTACCCAGAATTTTTTTAAGCATACAATTATGCAATACTCACTCATAATCTCCCCCCAGACATTTGTGAGGCCCGTTAGCCAATGGGTGGCACTAACAAAAATAGACGTTGGAGTGATATCCGTCACTTGGTCCCCACCCTATGAAAACCACGTCAGGCAACGAGCGATGTATTTCTTAAGTACATCACACGAGGCCTTGGACCTCCACAGTCTGTCGCACCAAAGAAAAAAAAATAGATCAATGCCAACAGGCAAGTCGACTGGACCGGGAACGCTGAAGGAATGGTTGGTCAGGACGTGTTTTAATAAATCGGTCACAACCCTTGCTGGAACCAGACGTCTGGGCATTTTGGACCTTGGTGTCCGTTGTGTTGTCTAGAATGGAACAAAGTCAGAAAATAACTCAACCCTTAATATTTTCTATGGTAACACCTCCCATGCCGGTGATTCTACAATCAAAAGGTTGGAATTGACCACCAATCTTATGTACGATTTCAGTGCTAACGGACGCTACACTGACTCCCTGAATCAAGAAATTAGTGTGCTGGTGCGGAATATTTCATCCCACTTAATATGGTGCATGCTGTGCCCATGAGTGCCTCTGGACGAGGGCTGGTAGAGCTGGGTGTGTGGCCCTTGAAATGGCCCGACTTCGAGGAATTTCCGGCAGTTGGAGTTCCAGATTGACATTCCACGTGCAGCAAACTGTGGTGTATTGAGATGCAAATGTGCTTGTGAATTCCGAAGGGCGCTTCAAAATGTTATGGCCCAATCTCAGGCAATGCCGGTGCAGACCAATGGATTGATAAAGTTCTTGCATCCCTGAGGGATCAAAGCAAAGAGTTTGTAGCACCACCCTCCACAAGAGGTGCTGTCCATGGGAATTGGGCCAAAGTTCTTTGCCGGGAGAGGTAGACTTTGAGGTCGGAGAAGTCCCGGACGATTGGCAAGGCCCTGATGTCCTAGGAGAAGCGAGCCTAGGGGATGATCCAGCTGGATTCTGACAAACGCTGGCGCTCGGACCCCTTTTGCTCATAAGCAAGGAAACGCTGGACTTATCCCTATGAGCAGGCCTATCGCGTGGAGTGTTGGTGTGTGACTACAATCCAAGTTCGTCTGACAGCTTACAAGCCATCATTCTCTGCCTCATGAACATGATGATCTTATTTATAGAAGGGAACTCGTTGCTCGTGTGATAAATCTCAAATTACCACCTTGTGACTGGGTCCAATGCTCGTAGAGCTAATGTGGACAAAATCATTTCTTAGACCAACGTGGAGAACGATTTGACTCCCTCATAACCTCTGCTAAATATGACAAATTTTTTTCGCATTCACCTCCAGGCATGAGGGTGCATTTGTGACTTAAAATTCTTTGCCAGCTTCTGAATATGAGAGCACACAGGTTACCGTAAAAAAACTAGTATCTGAATATTAGTCTTACACCATTTCATTTTAGGACCAGGACCATCCGTATACTTCAGATCTATACTCTTCAAAAGTTGAGAACTTGCTTCCGTCAACTTAGGCCTAAGCATAAAACCGTCATCTCTAAATACACACCATCTTTAAACATGCAAAATAACAATACAATGCACACACACACACACACACATGTACATATATAACGGTCCGAGGTTCTCCTAGTAACTAGCAGGAAGCAGACTGAGTCTATCACTGTCACGGTTGGTAGGCACAAAATTTGTTCCCAGTCTAGCTTAAAATACCTAGGAGTCATGATCGATGCACGTCTCCGCTTTAATGTTCACACTGAGTATATTAGCGCTAAATCTGCTAAAGTAGCATCCTTTTTGTCATGCCTCATGCCAAACGTCGGAGGTCCCAAAGAAAGTAGCCGAAGGCTTCTGGCTACTGTTGTCACCTCCATTATGTTACATGCAGCCCCAATATGGAAAGAAACGATGGCTATCAAATCATACAGGAGACAGATTAATTCAGTTTATCGCAGAGTTTGTTTAAGGACAGTTAGCGCTTTTCGAACTGTTTCCTACAAAGCGATGTGCGTGATAGCCCGAATGCCACCTGTGGAACTCCTTGTTGAAGAAAGAAGCAGGCACTATGGACGATGCTTGCACTTTTCCAGAGAAGAAGAGCAAAAAATAACCATCGACCAGTGGCAGC
The DNA here is from genome assembly GCF_000696795.3 of Halyomorpha halys. NCBI lineage: Eukaryota > Metazoa > Arthropoda > Insecta > Hemiptera > Pentatomidae > Halyomorpha > Halyomorpha halys. Next base: position 6,960 of record NW_027105587.1, on the reverse strand, counting down.
AGCGTTGGGAGGCTGCAGATTCCGGGAGGTGGACTCACAGGTTAATACCCGATGTGGGCAAGTGGTATGGTTGCCAGCATGGTGAGGTTGATTTTTATATAACCCAATTGATGACCGGTCATGGATGCTTCAGAGCCTACCAGTACCGCTTCAAACTGGACAACACCGCAGAATGCCCTGGATGCCAGACTGTCGAGGAAACCGCGGAGCACGTGTTTTTTCACTTGCACTCGCTTTGCAGTAGAAAGAAGTGAATTGGAGAGAGAGTGTGGAGGACGCATCACTCCAGAAAACGTGGTGAGCTATATGCTCCTCTCAGACCAGCATTGGAACGCAGTGAAGAGATTCACCACAGTCGTTCTCAAGAGGTTGAGAGAGGAAGAGAGGGCTAGAAGACGTAAATAGCATGGAAACGTGAAAACCATGCGAAGAATGCGAGGCGGCATTCAGCCATTTCCCTCCATGAAGTAATGTCTAGTGGCGGTCCCGTGGAGAGGAATGAACAGGTGTAGGGCGGTGGTGGTTTTTTTTTATCCGTGTCTTTTGAAGATTTCCACCGACCCTCGTTAAAAAAAAAAAACAAAAAAAAAAACATGTACATATTGTAATTATTTCTAAATTATTTAAAATAAAATAAAAGGAATTTTGATCGATTTTAAACTTTTTTCAAATATAAAAGATAATTTGGGTTCAAATTAAGAACTTTAATATCAAATAGATAATAGAATTTTATTATATAAAAGACTCTTAATCTCAGGGCGTGTTGTTGCTAGGCAATCAGAATACAGACACTTACAATCATTTCTCTTAATTAAATTAATATCTATTTTATACATGTATCTATTTTTATGTATAGCAAAACTAACCAAGTTCACAATCTTCTTTTGA
>NW_027105587.1:4410-5854 GCF_000696795.3 Halyomorpha halys | reverse complement strand
GAAGAACGCGCACTGTCATCTTTCTTGTTTTGAAACAGCGTATTTCTTTTAGACAAAGAAAACTGGTTAGCTTGATTTTTGATTTAAAATAACAAATAACAATATTAAAATGATACATAAAATAAAACATATTAAAAACCCTTTATACATCGAAATATACTATTTACTAAAAAAGAGCATATTACAATATATATAAACAATCTATCAATTTATAACTTTTGGTTGGAAAACAGTTCATGAATTTCAATTGTTTTGGATCTGGGTGGATAGGAAGTGAAGGAATAGGTAAAATTTAAATGTAGGGAGATTACTAAAGCAACAAATGAAAAGATTGATGAGGAGATTTGAGATGTATAATGTATGGTGGGATTTGATAACTTGGTAAAAGTAGGATGCCACAAACAAAATACTTATGATGGTAGGAAGGATAAATCCTCTTTAATTATTCATAATATCGGCAGAGGTGTCCCTGGAGATCCCATAGATGAATCATACATAACAATTAATAAATGTTTTAGTTTAACCTCAAGTCCCCAAGAGGCACCTCCATGTACTGTACAGCAGTAGTCAAAGTGGGGAAATATCAAGGAGGTGACTAGAAGCCTGCAATTTTCAAAAAGTAAAAATGGTGAAGGTAGTTAAATTGATTTAAGGTGGAAAATATACAAGGTGGGATATCGGAGACATGGTATTTTTAGGAAAGAGTTTGATCAAAGGCGATTATGAGGTTTTTGATGGTTGCATAGGATTATTGTTTAGGAATAGGGTTGGGATATAAGGTAAAGTTTTAAGAAGGTGATTGGAACCTATTACAATTCCCTTAGTCTTCTGTTTTTTATGTCCCATTGACTAATTGGAATTAAGTCTTCTCGAAGTTTTTTTGTTGCAATTAGTAGGTTGGATGGTAAGAAGGACAGGTAAATTTGGAAATCATCGGTGTAGGTATGGGAGTGATGGATGAGATGGGGAAGGTCATTTACTTGGATGGCAATTAGGGTGGAGTATATTGGGAGGAACACTACAGGAGAAAGTGTCATGGATGTAGATAGACCTGGAAGGACAACATACTGGGACCGATCTGAATGGAAAGACTTGAACCAGCCCATAGCACTGTTGGATAAGGAAAGGTTTTGGAGAAAGGATAGTTAATTCTTGGTGTTCAATGGTGGTTTTGAGGCCATGAGTTACTTTAAGGAGAGTGTAGTGCGTTGAATAGTGTGGATGGAAGCCGGATTGGAGAGGGTTAATGAGGGACTATTTGTCAAGAAAGTTTGAAAGTTAGTTTTGAACGAGGTGTTCCAGGGGTTTTTAGAGCCTAGAAATGGGATTATTATATTATGTGAATAATAGACCTGTGAATGTTGGTTGAAAACTCTGTGCTTCCACTGTGATTCCAGTGCTTTAGGAATCTTACTTTATATTCCACCCTCAAATATATCTACGG
>NW_027105587.1:0-2825 GCF_000696795.3 Halyomorpha halys | reverse complement strand
TTTTTGATTTAAAATAACAAATAACAATATTAAAATGATACATAAAATAAAACATATTAAAAACCCTTTATACATCGAAATATACTATTTACTAAAAAAGAGCATATTACAATATATATAAACAATCTATCAATTTATAACTTTTGGTTGGAAAACAGTTCATGAATTTCAATTGTTTTGGATCTGGGTGGATAGGAAGTGAAGGAATAGGTAAAATTTAAATGTAGGGAGATTACTAAAGCAACAAATGAAAAGATTGATGAGGAGATTTGAGATGTATAATGTATGGTGGGATTTGATAACTTGGTAAAAGTAGGATGCCACAAACAAAATACTTATGATGGTAGGAAGGATAAATCCTCTTTAATTATTCATAATATCGGCAGAGGTGTCCCTGGAGATCCCATAGATGAATCATACATAACAATTAATAAATGTTTTAGTTTAACCTCAAGTCCCCAAGAGGCACCTCCATGTACTGTACAGCAGTAGTCAAAGTGGGGAAATATCAAGGAGGTGACTAGAAGCCTGCAATTTTCAAAAAGTAAAAATGGTGAAGGTAGTTAAATTGATTTAAGGTGGAAAATATACAAGGTGGGATATCGGAGACATGGTATTTTTAGGAAAGAGTTTGATCAAAGGCGATTATGAGGTTTTTGATGGTTGCATAGGATTATTGTTTAGGAATAGGGTTGGGATATAAGGTAAAGTTTTAAGAAGGTGATTGGAACCTATTACAATTCCCTTAGTCTTCTGTTTTTTATGTCCCATTGACTAATTGGAATTAAGTCTTCTCGAAGTTTTTTTGTTGCAATTAGTAGGTTGGATGGTAAGAAGGACAGGTAAATTTGGAAATCATCGGTGTAGGTATGGGAGTGATGGATGAGATGGGGAAGGTCATTTACTTGGATGGCAATTAGGGTGGAGTATATTGGGAGGAACACTACAGGAGAAAGTGTCATGGATGTAGATAGACCTGGAAGGACAACATACTGGGACCGATCTGAATGGAAAGACTTGAACCAGCCCATAGCACTGTTGGATAAGGAAAGGTTTTGGAGAAAGGATAGTTAATTCTTGGTGTTCAATGGTGGTTTTGAGGCCATGAGTTACTTTAAGGAGAGTGTAGTGCGTTGAATAGTGTGGATGGAAGCCGGATTGGAGAGGGTTAATGAGGGACTATTTGTCAAGAAAGTTTGAAAGTTAGTTTTGAACGAGGTGTTCCAGGGGTTTTTAGAGCCTAGAAATGGGATTATTATATTATGTGAATAATAGACCTGTGAATGTTGGTTGAAAACTCTGTGCTTCCACTGTGATTCCAGTGCTTTAGGAATCTTACTTTATATTCCACCCTCAAATATATCTACGGTCTTATAACAATACTAAGTCAACAGTGGCTCCGAGAGCTGCATGTGGGCGGCTCTTCATTGAGTCAGGTGCTCAATGTTCCAGCATCAGCTCCCATTAAATTTTTGGCATCAGCTCCCATTAAAGTTTTAATTTTATTTTCTCTCAGAACTATTAGTAGTGTGGAATCTATATCAGATGGGTACTACTGTATAGCGACATATATTTTAGACATAGTTTTGTAATATTTGAATTTCACATTTAACATTTTGAAATAATTATTTTCTTCTTATTAATTACTTTTTTAAAATTTAATTACATTGTACTCTTATATTATTATGTGTGACATGTGAAAATATGCATTACATTTTATATTTTAAAAATTGAGGCACAATTATTTTCAAATCTATGGGTGGCTCTTTACAAATTATAAAAAAATTGTGCCTCACTTTGGCCTTGTGTGTCTAACCCTGTACTAGACTAGTATGGCATGCTTTTTTCTTCAGTATTTTGTAACTTTTTTAATTCTTGGTATCCATTGCATCTTTCCAAATTGAAGTGTCATAAATATGTATAGATAAATAGAAAAGTATCCTAAAAGTGTTTGATATGTAACAGTATTAAAAACTATATAAAACATTTTTCTTATTCAGATTTTATTGTTTTTTTTAAAGATTGAATTCACAAATGGTATCAATGCTGAAACGCAATTCTTGTGGTAAATCCTTAGATATTGCTAGGGCTAGCCGTGACATATTAGGTGCCAATGGAATAAGTGATGAGTATAATGTGATTCGTCATGTTATGAATTTAGAAGCTGTTAATACATATGAAGGTAAGTAGTTACTTATATAATAAAGATCAGTAAAATTTTCTTATGTTTCTTTTAATCTTGTTATGAAGTTTAGATTTCACCTTTACTGATATCAGAACCTATCAGCCTGAGGTTACATTACATCAGAATTCTTTTATGAATTTGATTCTACTGATTCATATGAACTCAATTTGTTGAAACTTAATAAATGTCTTAATGTAATAAAAGTGGTTAGATTGGTTCTGGATCTTTCTTATAAAACTATTTTCAATTTTTTTTTTTTTTGTTATTTTGGACTTTGGTATATTTATTTTTACTTTTAGTTAATTAGTTTCTTATGATTGACGGTGAAATTCCAATCTCTCTTTATAATAAGAAAAGCAGCACCAGAACTGAGATATCACAAGCCAAATATCTTCTTGATATTTTGAAAAAAACTTCAATAAATGGAAATTAAAATATAAATACATTCAAAATCATTTTAGTGCTTTTGATGCTGACTCTACATACATACATATATATATAAAGTTAAGTATTGGCGAAAGCAAAATGTCAAAAAAGAGAAGAAGGAATAAGATGTAACACGTTTGAACTGCTGTAACATACTGGCTTTATTGGGTTCAGCACATCTTTATATATACACATGATCAGCTGATCTCCTCAG
>NW_027105586.1:0-1254 GCF_000696795.3 Halyomorpha halys | reverse complement strand
TTTGTTAATTATAAAAATAATAAGCCTAAAAGCTTGCCATAGAGAGAACAAAAGCAAACCGAACTGAGGACACTACATCCCCTCTCCGAATGTATGCCTGTGTTACCGATAAATCTGCAGGCCCCACAGTTTTTGTCAAAACAATGTTTTATCAACGACTTCAAGTTAATAAAAATTTAATTATGCCAATAAACATTTTAAGCTATTGATTTGCCAGTTGAATTCGTGACATTGTACGTTTCCATTGTTCTATACTGCCCTGCTTAGTTAGAACGCAACATCTTCCAAAAAGTCATTTTTGATAATTACATATTATTGCAGTCTGATAAACTATTGCTTTAGTTTAAAAATGCAGTAAATGGGACAATTTTCTAATTTTAATGTCTTGTAAAATATAGTTCTAGTGAATGGCTTTAGAATTTTTTTTGGTTAGTACCAAAACGAATTTATAATATAATAAAGATAACTGTGAAATATTATAAATATTAACAAATATTACAAGAAAGGTGAAAGTAGTTATAGTAATCGTATAAATTACTCCCACAGTTTCCAGGAAATAAAACTGTTCATGAAAACAAGTCAAAACTTCAAAAGTTAGTACTTAACATTAAACCCAAGTTTGCCCTATCGATTCCATCAAGATAGACTTTACCTCGAGAGTATCCATTGCCCTATAAAACGCAAAGTAAATTTCTCTCAATTGATAGTTGTCACGCAATTAATTAACTCAAATCCTCTTTTCTAAGAGGAACAGACTGTTTTAGACAAACTGACAATTTTTACATATTACCTTACTATAAATGAACAGATTAAATTTAAAACTAAAAATTATTTAATTAAAGTGATTATAAATTTTAGTACTGTTTTTTTTTTTTGTCAAATCAAGAATTATTTATGATTTTTTTTTCAATTAGCCTCCTACCGTATTCAAGATTACACGCTTTAGGAAATCTTTCTTTTTCTCATATTAGCTTAAAATCATATGAGACCGGCCTACAATTGGTAAAATAATAGTGTAATCTGAAATATCTCCATATATATTTTTAATAGATAATAAAATCAACAATCGAACTTAAAACAGGACATGGCTACCAAATTCATATAACATGTATATTTTTAATAAAGTCCATAGCGAAAAAAACGTTGTTTTTCTAAATTGAAGATGTGAAAAGAGATTTTATTTGAAAAACTAAAAATAATACGAAATATCATTTAAAAGGACAATCATAAAAAAAAAAAATATATATATATATA
>NW_027105585.1:0-1023 GCF_000696795.3 Halyomorpha halys | reverse complement strand
TAAGGAGTTTGGAATAAAAAGACGCATATCTGTTTTGGGTCAAATCTGCAACGAATGGGATGTTAAGTCGATCAAACTAAATAGAATTCTTTTATTATTATTTTTTTTTTCAATAATATAAATCGAGTATTCTATATTTCGCCATTGGATTTAGATTGGCTATCAATGCTTGGAATAGAAGGGCCAATGCAATACCCGACTCCCTGCTATTAAAGCAGTTATGCCGGAGCAGTATAAACTTTACTACCTATAACACAATAGCACAGTGATGGCCACACTGTTAGTGTAACTTCATAGTAGCCGTAACTACAGTGTATACAGTTAGTTGACTCCATTGCATTAGTAAGGAACAAAGGGAATACGCTCTCTCAATGGATTCACCTAGTCCAGTCTCTAATGAATCTCCTTTAATAAACAGAGTTGACTATCAATAATTTGGAACTCGAAGCACTATAGAAAAAGTTCAACTTAGTCAAAGCTACTCAAGTACTCAATTATACATCCTAATATTTCCTTTTAAATGTACAAATAAACAAAACTAGAACATAAAAATATGCAAAACCTAAAAATGAAAATGTTACAAACAATATGAAGGCGATGTATACATAAATTTTGTATGGAATCAGTTAATTATAAAAGATGAATTCCTGATGATTTCAGAAATTTCAAGGATTCGGCCCTCATGAAGTCCTGCAAGGTGGGGCGAAACGTTGGTTACCAAAAAATAGTTTTTTTTTTTTACTATTTTGTCACATCTATTCCGAATATTACAACACTTCTATCTGTTCATAAATTCCAACAAATCCCATCAAATCACTTTACCCTTCGTCATAAACCTACTGACTGCGCTACAGTTTCATTTAATGATGTTACTCTCACCCCTGTCGAACAGATCCGCTACCTTGGACTACATTTGGACAAGCGATTAACCTGGAATCCTCACACCAGACTGAAAAGACAGGAAACTGCACATCGATTTCGACTATTATTTCATAAATTAATTTTACTTAAAAAGTCTGTATA
>NW_027105584.1:0-5116 GCF_000696795.3 Halyomorpha halys | reverse complement strand
TTCTTCAAGCATTAAATGTTTATATGCCAAAACAAATGATACTCTCAGAAGCTTATAACTCTTCCTTTCTTATACCACAACATGTGTCCATCCTCATTCTGAAAATTTTCATTTTGATTTCAAGATCATTTTTCTTAGGATCTAGAATTTAGACATTGGTTATTGTTACTCCAAGCTAAAGATTTGTAAGGTAGTTTATGTTAATTGCTAGCCTTAATTAAGTTTAATAGAACACAATTTTGTGACTATCTCATGCAAATTGATTTAGGAATAGGTTAATATGGACGGATAGTATGATTAATTATTAGTTTTTTCTTAATCATATTAATGCTTATATAACGTCCTAAAAATGATTAATTATTAGTTTTTTTTTATTATAGAACAAATTTTATTAATTACAACTATTATTTGAACTTGAACAGGGAAGACATTGAGAGGGGCATCGTTGACGACAAGAGGTTCTCTACGGGTGCAGCATTAGGAACGGTGATGAGCAAAGTGTTTGGGCTTAGGGGACCTCATTTCAATTCTCTCCTTGAAAGGTGTCTTACCTATGTGTCAAAAGACAAATCTCTCAAGACAAGACTGATTGGAAAAACAAGAAAAGTAAGTCAGCTCAATTTTTTTTTATTACTCTAAATTATTCTGTATTTTCCAAATAAGACTCATGATATGTGCTTAATACTACGTAAAGAATATTTTTAATCTTGTTGTAAATGAAATTGTATTCAAACAGGTTCTATTTATTATCTCTGTTATATAATTATTTAATTATAACTGATTAATTCATCTTCGGGAACATTTGTTCCTTGCTCTTTTTCTTGTTTATTTACAAGTACGTACAAAGATACATGTTTTTGGTTCAAAAACATACAAAGGTACAAATTCAATATACAAAGATAGATACATATCCTTTGTACAATGATACATGTTCAACATTTTGGGAATTCTAAAAATCTGTTGATAGAGTTGTCCTTACTTCAGTTTTCGTGTTATTTTTAAATAGATTTTCTGCAATAATCATTTTTCCACATCAATTTCCAGTCGATTAATTTGTATTAAATTTCCTATATGAAAAGAATCAAAGATATCGATCAAAAGTTCTAAGCTTATTAAAAGTTATTTCTTACTTTATATAACTTTTAATAGATTTTCTTTGCTGATTAGAGTAGAGTAGACAAATTCCATTTGACATTGTTTTAAAAATACCTATGTAGAAACTTATTTTGAGAAATATTATCAAGTTCAATTATGGTGTAACGTAATGTGGTAAATTAAAATTCAAAACAAAAGATTTGCTTGTTCATCTTGTCAAAAATGACAATATAAGGTTAGTTATGATTATAATAGCTTCATTATTATTTTAGACAAAAGGTGTAATTAAATTTTATTTTATAGAATCATAGCGTGTGTTGTTCTTGAAGCATTCACTGTTAGTTTCTTTGATTAGTTTGGAATAATTTTTGCACTTTACGATTAAGTTTTCTTTTGAATAATTCTATTGATTCAATTTTCATGGATAGCCAACAATAGCCTCTTAAGTGGTAATTTATATTTTTATTTTCCATTTTAACAATTCAAAATATTTCATAATATTTGAAATTAATAGTAATTATCTTTTTTTCATAATAAAACCAAATTATTCTTAATGTAAAATATTTTTAATTTTATTGTAATTTGTGTTTTAGTGAACTTTTTTAAAATAAAATTTACTCTTGATAAAGCTGAAAATGTTTATATTATTATAAATTTTATATTTACTTACAGGTAACAACTAGAGGGCATCAGTGTGTAGCTTACCAATATTACACTGTGACGTATTGCAATCACTGTCAGCTGATAATTTGGGGTATCGGACCTCAGGGATATCAGTGCACAAGTGAGTTTATTTTAATTTTTATTTAGTTTGATTACATGAATATGAATTTTCATTTAGTGTCCTAAAGAAATTAATTATTATTGTTTTGAGGGACTGGGCACCCTTCCTCATTACAACCAACATGGATTATTTGTGAAATACCCTTTTGTTTGACTTGAGATTCCATTAGGATTGTAATATTATTGTGGAATTCATTAAATCAGTAGGATTAAGTATAGTTAAATTTGAAGGCAATCCTTCCCACCAAATCTACCCCACTAAAATCTTTTTTTAATGGCAGTCCTATATCACTTTTGAAACACTTACTTAAAATGGAAAGAGAAGACTTAGGATGGGTAAATCGAGCAATATTTAAACAGCAGCTACAATTGGAAAACTGTGAAAAACCCGCCTCTCCCACCCTCCGTAGTAGCCTTACATATCTCATGTTTCAAACAGACACTTATAGCGAGTATGTCAGTTGATGTACGATGTGTCTCAATCTCACAGGAGTAGATAGATCATAACACAAAAAGTAGTAGAAGGCAAAATATTCTCCTGCCTCTGTTTTTTCTCCCCTTAACTAAATCATAATGAAACCAGACAAGGCTTTAATTATATTAGAAATTTGACATTAATAATAAGATCTAATTGAGTAAGGCCACTGTACTCCTTTCTCCTGAGCCCAGGTTGAAAACTGACTTAGAAGAAAATTTAATTCTGTTTTATCAACCGTGGGGTCTTGCAATACCATGATATTTGACCCATCATTGGATTGTAGTCATTAACCGTGGTTGCCGACCGTATCAACTGCTTGTATGACTGTTAGCTGATAAAAGAGTATGTTCTTTAGAAATACTGAATCCATAATCCTTCATAAGTTGTAATGTTACATGAGGTTTTGTATTTTTATCAAATTTTCTAGAAAATAAATTTGTTATGTTGATTTTAAATATGCTGCTAAAAATAGCTTGTTTTGTTTTAAGCTTTCTTTTTTTTTTAAATTAACCATATTGCATCATAAGAATAAATGATTTCATAAGTTACTGTAATAAACTTAGAATGGAAAACTGAATATTTGATTTTACTACTAAATATGAACTAGAATTTTTTTTTTTTTTTTTATTTCAGATTGTGGTTTGAACATCCATAGGCATTGTGTAAGTGTTTTGGAAGAGAATTGCCCTGGCCCAATGGTAAAAAAGGAAAGGGGCAACGATCGTATCAGTAAACTAATGGAGAGAATTAGGCCAGAAAACAACAAACGGAAACCTAGTTCGCTTAGTTTTGCACAAGGTAAAAGTTTATTTATGCTGAAAACATCACTTTAAAATAAAAATATTGAATTTTATTAGTATCTTTCTTTCACTGGCACATGGGGTTTTAAGATAAATAGTTTGATTGTATTTGTTTTGGAAAACTTTTTAGGAAACTAAAAAAGTCAGAGAATTCAAAATTATGAGTGTGATAAAGATCCTGAATTGTTTCTACTAGGACAATATTTTCTAAAATATAGTTTGAGCCAGAAGTATTCATACATCTACTTTATTATTATTATCAAATGGGCAACAGACCATGGAGGTCTAATTCCTTGTGCGATGTATTAGGAAATACATCGCGCGTTTCTTGATGTGGTTTTTATGTAGGGTGGGTTCGTCACTCCCATGCTTATTTCTTTGTGAATGCCACCCATTGGCTAACGGACCTCACAAATGCCCGGGGGGAGGTTGTAAGTGAATTTTGCATTATATGCTTTATTATTATTAATTAATCATTATATATTTGAAAAAAGCCCGGGATTCGATCTGACAACCTGTGAGTTGGTAGACAGGTGCGTTACCACGCTGCCCCCTAGTTCGCCACCTACTTTAAATTAAATAAAATAATAATATTACTTGTATTTTCTGTAAATAATTTAGATAAATAAAGCCATTTAATAGTACATCAATCCTGTAGTAAAAATAATATATTTTTGATAATATAAACCAAATATAATTGGATTATAAATAAATTATTCAAAATGGTTAATCAACAATGTGAGTAAAATGTAATTGTGCATGGGTCATTCTCTAATTTCGATGCTATTTCAGTTATAGGGCTTTTCACAAATGACAATCTGATTGAGAATGATCATCCTTCTTTAAGTTAATATTTTCTTTTGCTTTTGAAGTTGCAGTAATTAATAGCTATATAGTTATAAAATATTCAATACTAGTTTTGTCACACAAAGCTGAGTTTCTGACTTACATTGTCAATGGTACCAGTTTCTTTTGCAGTAAATCTAAAAGATAATTGTTAATCATATTGTTCAGCATCCTTTCGTGTGTTGGTATAAAACATAATTTGAATTTTAAGTGGAACATAAAAATCACCTTAACATTTTTAACCTCTGTCACATATTTTTCGGTCACTTCTCAGCATGTTATTTAAATACCCACTAATATACACTTACAAAGAGAAATTTTATCCTGAGAGGTGATCAGGCAACAGTAATAACTAGCAAAACACAGATGGTCTTTTTTTGTTTCCTAATTTAACTTCTTCAGTTACTTTCAGTGTGTAAAACTGTGTATAAAGTGTTCAAGTATTTTTATTAGTGGTTACTCTGAGACCTAGAGTGACTAATCTTGTATGGGGACTACATATTTCATTTTCATAGCAGTATTTCTTTTTCTCTGTACTTTTTGATTAATGTTTCTAATTTGTGAACAGGGGGTATCAATAATGATTAATTTATTTAGAGATGGGACAAAGGCAATTAGCCGGCATTTTTAAGAATTTTAAAAGAGAACATGACAACAAAGTAAAGGTAGGGCAAAATAAATCAGTATGTAAGTGAAGGAAATAATGAAATTGTTATAAAAATAATTAAAAGGAGCTGTTTGTAGGTATCCTTGAAAATGACCTGAGTGGTCGAAACGTTTGAAGGTTTTGTAAAGAATAAAGTTGAGAAAAAAGGATCAAATTTGTTTTTAAATAAACTAAACCACTCTCAAACAAGAATATATTAATAAAAATTAATCTAAAAAGAATATTATTTCTGTGATTTAATTTAAAGCAGGTGGATGTATACTTTTTTATCCCTCTGTTCCCTCTAAAACAGAAAAACATTAAATTAATAAGTTGGATTATGTATGGTTACATAATTCAAATTGGATATTACCTTTTTCTACCATTGGTACTTTAGATTTATTCAGATGATGCTACATAAGTTTAATCCATAGGGCTACCTCTTTTTTTACCCCTTAAGTCAACATT
>NW_027105583.1:5729-6420 GCF_000696795.3 Halyomorpha halys | reverse complement strand
ATCATAAAAATAAATGAATAAATAAAATTATTGTCTAAAAACTTCTGTATTTGTAATATATGTTGTTTCCACTAAGGTATATATGTTGTTTCCCAGGATCAAAACTAGGGGAGGGTCAGTCATGGTCGCTCTAGTTGTGACATTTCAGTACAGGAAAGGCGAATGAAACGAAAATATATGAAAAATTATATACAATTATAGCAGTGCATTATTGTTATCATAATCATTTTCTTGATAAAAAAAAAAGTAATTTTTATTAAATTAATAATTTATCTTTACTTCTAGAGGAGAGATAGCTCTCCCTCCCTACACCTTGCTAGGTACGCCCATGCAATCATCATAACTTTAAGGTCAGTGCATTTTAGTAGTTGAGAGTTTTACCAAAAAGAAAATCAATAAATTAATATTGGTTCTAGAGTATTTCTGTGGAATTTATTTTTAGATAAAATTAGATTAAGTTATGATGTTTGCACTGGAACAGCTCTCTAACCAATATTATTATGTTAAAACAGTAATGAGAAAAATAATTTTTTTCTAGGACAGAACGAAATTACCATAATGCACGAACCTTAGAAGGGATAGTGAGATATGGAGGAGGGGATAAGCCCTTTGGCCAATCAGGTGCTAATATAATACATACTAACTAAAAAATACAGTAATTATATGTCACTGTCTATTATTCAATTAACTT
>NW_027105583.1:2708-3239 GCF_000696795.3 Halyomorpha halys | reverse complement strand
AGGAAGAAACTTGGTGATCTTTTCTTTTAGCTCAAACACCCTTTAAAGTATTTTGGAAGTAGAGTTTGGCAAAAATTAGCTATAGTTGTCAACAAAAATGCAATGAAACAAATAACTAAAATTGCCATGGATACGATATTTATTTACCAATGGTTCATTCATGAATCAAAGTCGTATCCATAGCAATTTTAGCTATTAGTTTCAACTATACTTTATACTATACTATACTTTTTAATATAAAATTATATAATAATAAAAACTCATCACAATTTTATTCTATATATTTATAAACTCCACATTTCAGCCTTTAATATTGACCGTTTTTATCTTTTCATGAATTTTTATCTTAACTCTACACACAATATTAAAATAAGTATATTTTCAAATATACAACTCTTGGAAGTAGTTTTAATGATTTATTTAAAATTCTGCTAATTTATAGTCTCTTTTTTGTTTTTTTTTACTGAAGTCATTAAGGTTTTTCGTGGGGCTTTTATATTTACAATATATTGTAGTCCTATCGAATGCTAA